>NC_056524.1:6896620-6931643 GCF_019175285.1 Sceloporus undulatus
GCCTGAATTCAGAGAAAACGGAAGTGCTCGTGATAGGTTCTCCTGGCCCAGGGATGGCGGTATTTCCACCTGTCCTGAATGGGATCACGCTTCCTGTGAAGGACTCTGTACGCAGTCTGGGGGTGCTTCTTGATTCGTCACTCCACCTTATTTCACAGGTGGATGCGACAGTCAGGAGCACCTGTTATCAGCTTCGGCTGATACGCCAGCTGCGTCCCTACCTGAGTCAGGGGGACCTTGAAACAGTAGTACATGCTCTGGTAACCTCTCGTTTGGATTTCTGCAATGCGCTCTACATGGGGCAACCCTTGTACCATTCCCGGAAGCTGCAATTGGTGCAGAATATGGTGGATAGACTGGTCACTAATACATCTAGGACCAGTCACATAACACAGGTCTTAAAAGACCTTCATTGGCTGCCCATTCGCTTCCGGGCGCAATACAAGGTGTTGATTATTACCTATAAAGCCCTAAATGGCTTGGGCCCAGGGTACTTGGAGGACCGCCTCTCTCCATATAATCCGCCCCGCACACTCAGATCAGCCGGGAAGCAAATGCTTCCACCACCAGGAGGGCCTTTTCTATTTTGGCCCCCAAGCTCTGGAACTCGCTCCCCGGCGAGCTCCGCTTGGCCACCTCCTTACACCAATTTAAGAAGGGGCTGAAAACACACTTTTTCGAGCAGGCATACACCTGACTCCTGACTTCTGTACGCTCTCCCTCCCCTCCTGACAGCACTGCTGAGCTGGCATGAGATATGGTTTTGTTATTTGTATATGGGGGGATTTTTAATATATTCATGTTTTAATATTTATATTGTATGTTATATATGCTGTTAAACCGCTTTGATCAATAGAAAAGCGGTATATAAATAAATTATTATTATTATTATTATTATTATTATTAATTGCCATTTGGAATTATTTTTTTGAAATTTAAATGAATGTGAAAAGCATCTCTTTTTTGGTCTGAATACTTTCCTATTCTACCTCTGAATGCATCATTTAGTCAATGGCGGTTAGTAGTTTCAATGTCAATGGGGTGGTGAAACCGCTTTGGGTTTTGGTCCAAACTGTAAAGGACCTGCCCAAATAGACTCAGTACATCACTACATTTAAAATTCAGACTCAAGCACAGAACAGCCCACCAGCTGCCATAGGACTTGTCAGTAGCAAAAGTAGGTCTCCGCTGCCTCCATTCTGGCCCATTATCACTCCATTCCTGGCTTCACCCTTTAGACCTTGTCAGCCCAGGACCCAACAGCCAGTTCAACCTATGACTTTGGTCTCTGACCCATTTGTCCCTCACCTTCCAACTCTATGGGGATTATCACACGGAGGCACTTACGTGGGTGAAACATTGCAGAATTGTTTCAGAAGCTCGAAGGTGGGATTGTCCATTGCATTTCTAAAACATAACTGACGTTCCCCGCTTTCCTTCCATCGACAAAGCGTTTATGAAAAAGCCAGGAGAATCAATTTTTGAATAACGGGATATCCTTCGCTATGAATGCTTCATCGACGGAAGGAAAGTGGGAAGCCTCAATTATGTTTAGAAGTGCAATGGACGATCCCACCTTCATGCTTCTGCAACAGTTCTACAACGTTTTGCCCACTAAGTGCCTCCATATGATAAGGTCCTATGATTCAATGATACTCAGTGCTTACATATCGTTGCCAGAATCAGCCTTCACGTATGTGCTGCCACACAGCTAGGCTCCAGGCTTGGCAGTCTTTCATAGGAGATTATCATCAGCAAAAAAGATGGAAGCCTAGTGGTATGCTCCCATCAACATGAAGATTATCACACAACATTATGTGAAGTCACAGTTATCCTGTGATAATCCTGTGAATAAAGAGGAATTCTAGCACCACTTTTTATTCACAGAAAATCCCAGTGAATAAAAAGCAGCACTAGGATTCTTCTTTATTCATGGGATAATCAAGGGATAATTGTACATCATGTGATAATCTTCACATTATCATGAGATATTGAAGGGAGCACACTACTATGCTCCCAACTTTTTTACTGGTGTGATAATCTCCATAGTCAAATATATAGTCATTTAGAACATGGAGGTTCCATTGAGCTATCATCATCGCAGTAAACTGGGACTGTAACAAAATCATAGACTCACAGAATCCTAGAGTTGGAAGAGATCCCAAGGGTCATCCAGTCCAACCCCCGCCATGCAGGAACTCACAATCAAAGCATCCCCAACAGATGGCCATCCAGCCTCTGTTTAAAAACCTCCAAAGAAGGAGACCCCACCACTCTCTGAAGGAGTGTGTTCCAATGTCAAACAGCCCTTACTGCAGGATGTTCTTCCTAAGGTAGAGGTGGAATCTCTTTTCCTGGAGTTGGCTGAAAGCGAAGGGAAATGTAGCTGCCTAATCCAAATTTTCTGCAAATAGCTTCCCTGTCACTTTTAAAAGTACATAGACAAGGTCCAGGGTTATGGAAAATCTGGAAAATTTGGGGTACCCTGGATTTTACTTCAGTGTAGACAAGCCGTCAGATACATAGCAAGAAAACCCTGTGATAATGTCGCCATAAATCAGAAACAACTTGAAAGCGCACAACAACAAAGTGGAATCATAGGGCTTTATTTGTGCAGTGTGAAAGTGCCCCTAGTTTTAAAAAGGCCTCTCCTGGGCCTAACACTTTCCAAGGGGGTGGGAGGGGTGGTATCCAAAAGCACATTAAAATGCCCCCATCGCTTTCTGAAATTCTCTTTTCTACACTACCATTAAAGGGGCAGGGGCCTTTTGTAAGCCCTGAGGAGGATGGGGGCATTTTTAGTTTGAAAAATTGGGGGGGAAATGTACAAAATTGGGTGGGTGGGGTGGCAGAGCCCCCAAAGACCTCAAAATCCTGGTGGGCCATATAAGGCCTGCAGGCTTCACTCATAGAATCATAGAGTTGGAAGAGACCCCAAGGGCCACCCAGTCCAACCCCTTGCCATCCATTTAAGACTATGAATCGAGCATTAATGTGCATCTCTTGCTGCTAGCCAGTGGTCTGGGGATGGCCAGAGCAAGTGTATCTTGTCTGCGTCATTGTTTGTCTTGGTTTTAAAATAGCCCTATTGTGAAAAGAAGAATGGGAAGTCGGCGCAGGGGTAAGTGTTTAAAATCCCGAAACTAGATAAAGATCTAACTTTCAGGGAAGCTTGTTTTGCCAAGTACAGCAAATAAGACCATACTTTTTATGGGATGCTGCTAATCCCGTAGCGAAGGTAGGTGAGCACTTGCACTACAATGATGTCTTCTACAATACGGCAGTTCAATTAATTTGCTTTTTCAGACTAAACTCCCTTCTTTCTTTTCTCTTGGACAAGGAATATATATGCAGAAGTTGGAAAAGTTCCTTTTTTGACTATAACTCCCAGAATCCTTAACCAGCATTTATAATGCTGCGGGTTTCACCCCAAGAGCTGCCTTCTCTCATAACATTTCAGGGGTTGTGTTCCAGTGTTGGTGGTTGTATACCTTCCAACATTTTACAGATGAAAACCAGGATACATGTGCCCAAGTAACATCAGAGTGTGGTCAAGACTGCACAAGTTATTTATGAGGAAGAAAGACAAGCTAGGAAAGGCTCCAGCAGTTTGTCTTGTCTGAGACTACTGGGAAGGGCCTGATTTTACCTTCTCTTCTCCTTTTTTCTCCCTGGAGTTGAGTACAAACCCCTTTTGCACTCTGAGCACACTTTGCAGGGTGGCTACAGCAGTTTGCTTTTGCTTGAGTTTATAGGATGGGGCATGATTCGTCTACCTCCTCTCACCTTGCCCAGAGCTGAATTAACTGAGTGCAAACTACTTTTAGGCCAACCAGCGTGAAGTAGTGGTTTGAGAGTTGGACTACGACTCTGGAGAGAAGGGTTTGATTTCCACTCAGCCATGAAATCCACTGCATGACCTTGGGCAAGTCACATGCTCTCAGCCTCAGGGGAAGGCAAGGGCAAACCTCCTCTGAACAAATCTGACAGAGTTACCTTAGGGGTGCCATAACATGGAAATGACTTGAGGGGACACAACACACACACACAAACTACTTTTGATTTCTGTGATTCTATGTACTTTGAAGTCAGTTTGCAGTGAATGAAACATGCAAAGAATGAAAGGGGAAAGTGGGAGGAAGAGAGAGAAACTGGGGCATTCTAAAAGCTGCTGGAAAAGTGGGATGACAGAGGATTAATTGGGGCTGTCAAACCAAGAGGTTTGGAGGGTATGCCATCCCTTGGTCTCAAAATTCAGCCCTAAAATCTCAGGGCCTAGTATAATCTTGATGTGGCAACCCTTGTTGTTGTTGTATGCCTCCAAGTCATTTCTGACTTATGGCGACTCTCAGGCCATGGGTTTACTTGGCAAGATTTGTTCAGAGGTGGCTTGCCATGGCCTTCCTCTGTGGCTGAGACAGTGTGACTTGCCCAAGTTTACTCAGTGGGTTCCATCACCGAGCTGAGAATCGAACCTTGGTTTCCAGAGTTGTAGTCCAACGCTCAAACCACTGCACTTCAAGGACTTTAACTCTTAAAAATCTGTGTTTGAAGCCACATTTCTCAAATGGTTTGAACGAATGAGGACTGCTTTGTGTGATCCTAGCTTTCTGTTAGTATTTTAATCCCTAGGAATCTTGGCAGTTGCAATGGGTGGATGGGGAGTCCAAAGGGGTCTGGAAAGTCTGTCTGTTTAACATATCTCACCGTGATTCATGGCTATATAAAACTTCAGGGAATTTGGTGTTTGACATAAAGTTAATACCAACGGAGCGCATCACACGCAAGGACTTTTGCTCATGAGCAACTCACTCTCTCCTCTTCTCAGGAGTGTGTTTGTGTGTGTAGGGGGCTGGGACAACACTGGCAAATCCCACAATCAGTTTGGAGAGCCATCTCCTGCATTCCCTGTCTAACATTACACTTTATCACTCATTTTTAGACACCTTTAGATATGCACATTTTTCTTGCAAGCAATCCTTGTCTTCCAGAGTCTGGAAACGTTCCTTTTGGGATTGCACCCCACCCCCCAAAAAAACCCTCTACCAGGCAGAACGGCATTATTTGCAAAAGCTGGAAAAGTTACTTTGGGGTGGGACATTTGGAGAGCCAGTGTGATCTAGCGGTTTGAGCGTTGGGCTCTGGAGAATAGAGTTTGAATCCCAACTTGGCCATGAAACCCACTGAGTGATCCTGGGTGAATGACACTCTCTCAGCCTCAGAGGATGGCAGTGGCAAACCCCCTTTCAAGAAACGTTCCAAGAAAACCCGGTGATAGGTTCGCTTTATGGTTGCCATAAAGTCGGAAATGATTTAGAGGCACACAACACAACAACTTGCCCAGCTAGAATGGATTATCCTCCATGGAAGCACAGAAAATGTACTTTTGGCAACTATAACGAACAGAATCCCATACACATTATGGCCAGAGGTTGGTGGATACTGAACTGCACTCCCCAGAAGCACTTTTCTAGGTTCTGTTCTTGTCTATTGCTACTTTCCTCAACTTGGTGCATTCCAGATGCCCTCTGGGTCCCATTATCCAAGCACATCTGCCTCCACTCTGACTCTTTGTACGTTTTCCAAGGCTGGTAATTTATTTATTCTTTCAAAGGAACATAGAATTCGGAGTCATCCCTAAACTGGGCCTTAGTCATACAAGCTGCAGGAGGTTGCCACAAAAATATATTTAAGAAATTCATAATTAGGAGTCATTTCCCAGAAGAGTTTCATCCAACAGAGTTCTCTGAAGAAGTCATTTTACTGGTTTTCGAAGGAAAAGATTAATTTGTAGTCTCAATTTCTTTTTAAAAAACCACTCTATTTTAAAGACACAGCTTGGGCGTCAAACTATCTAAAGTGCATATTTCTCTCCTATAGAAATGAATACGGGTAAAATTGGAGGGTATCTGTATTGTAGACTTGAGTCAATTGACTTGGACTTGACTTTTACAATCTGCATTGTAAAAATTTGTAGCAGTTTAATATCTCTCTTAATTCTCTGGCTCCATCCTACTGACCTCTGGAATTTGTAGTTTCTTGAGGTTTGGTACGTTGGCAGTTGGGTATTATGTAAATTTAATGATTAGATGAAATAATAACATAAAAATAGGATTGCACTCTTAGATCTAGATTTCAGTGAAGAAATCAACCAATGTCCCAGACAGCAGAACCTCATGAGATAAAATGTGACTCCAAGAAACTGACATCTCTGCACATTAAAAACTAGATTGTTAGGGGCAAAGCATTAAAACTGGCCATGCTGGTTGGGGGATTCTGGGTGTTGTAGTTCAGAATTATCATTTTTCTGAGCTTCGGGGAACAGGTTTATAATCTTCCTCCTAATACTTTGGTTTTGTGTGTGGAAAGATTTGATTTGATTAGAATTTGACATGGAGGGGAATTTATGTGTCTTGTTGCAAATTAATGGTCTCTTAGCTTCACTGGCTGCCTTTTAAATAAAATACGCAGTGGCGTCACTAGGGTTGGTGTCACCCCAGTTCCATAACTCATGGTGTCACCTCTAGACTGGCAGCTACTCTGAGTGGAAGCCACTGGTGGAGGGAGGAGTCCAGTCTTGGTTGTCTTCTTCTGCTCCAGGAGCAAAGATGGGGGTGAGAGGTTGCCTAGATCAGGGTACTAGGGATTCCCTTGTTCTGCAAAAGTGGGGAAGGGAAGGGCACAGAAAGGATAGATGAGGAGGAGAAGGGTGTCACTGCCATCCCTGCAACACTTCCACTTGGTCTCATGGCCCAAACCCCCATCCTTGGCAGAAAGTGCTAGATATTGAGTCTTCCCCTCCACAGTTGGGATGCACAACCCTGGGGACAGAGTTGTCACCACTACCACCAACATCTTCCCTTTCCTGACACAGCCAGCAGTCCTACTAGACCAGATGGCAGCAGAACCCAACTCCACCTGTAGTTGTAGCAATGATGTAGACTTGAGTCAATTGACTCAGACTTGCCTTGAACTCAAGTCATTCCAATGACTCAACCTGGGCTCGATTTGACAATAAATGACGCTGACTTGACTCAACTCAACACAAGACTTTTATATTTTCAAAGAGCGACTTGCTGGTCTAACTTCATCCAGAAATAGCAAAAGCGTTAGACAAAGGGTTTGAGTAAATGGTTGAGGTCTGCCTGCCGAAAGAGATAAAGCAGCTGAAAATGCTGACTGCATTTAAAACAACATTAAAGACACATCTCTTTTAAATTATGACTTTTTAATTGGTTTATTTTAAAGAATGTATTATGAATGTATTTTAATTGTTTTTATAGTACTGTATTTTAACTGTTGGGTTTATGTGTTTTCTTCTTTAATTGTGTTTTCTATTTTAATATTTTGTACCCTGCCTCAAGCCTTTATAAGAGGGAAAGAAATACAATTTGTTGTTGTTGTTGTTGTAGTTGTTACTCAACCACCTTTTCAAAAGCTTTAGAAAGTTCTTTCCACCACAAGCCCATTGTCTAACATATTTGTTGTTCCTCTCTGAGAATTCCTCCCTAAGTTTGTACACCTGTCTTGATTTCCTAGTTATTGAAACCTACCTCTCCTATACTACTATCAACTTCTTTTTTCTGTTAAAGTTGGCCCCCAGAAAGTACCTTGCAATGACCTGAGACGTGACTTGAGACTCAGAGTAAAAGACTAGTATACATCACTGGGTTGTAGTGGATGGAAAACAGAGGTGTCATGGTTGATAGAGGGGGGCATTTGGGGAGTTTTGAGATGAATGGTGAGCAGCCAACTCACCAGATGTCATCCCACTCTGCAAGTGTCACTGAGTGTGGTCCGCAATTCCCTATGATGCCACAGAAAATAAGTGTTCTAAGTCTGTGTTCTAAGTCTGCCCACAGCCTCTGCTAGCCATTTTGTGAAATGACATGGCACCATAGCAAACATTTTGTGGAATGACATGACACTACAGCAGCCCATTTGTAAACCCAAATGTGTTAATGATTAGTTCTGTGCTCTGTTTTGGACCAGTGTTGTAAGGATTATCAAGATAATGCATGCAACGTGTTTTGCATACCATACAGTTCTAAGTGTAGTTATTATAATGAGGAAATAGTCTGGCTGGAACCATTTCCTTTAATTGGAACAAGAATCTTTTTCTGCTGTTTGTGGTCTATGTTTCCAAATTACAATTCATAACATATGCTATTTCCTATATCAGTCTGCATCCTGTTTTCTGAGAAACTATGGCTGGATACCAATCCTAAATATTACGTCTGCTTGGCACAAACAGAAAAGAATTTCCACATCTCCAGTTAGGCTATGTTTTTGCTTTGTTGGAAGGACAGCTCTAATTATTCAATAACTGCTTTATTGTTTTCACAGCACCTCCTGAGAAATATTCAGGTCAAATCCTTGGAAATATTGAAGGAATAGTGTGTGCTGCTTATAATAAATGCCTTTGCAACTAGTTTACTTAATGTGGTTTAGACTTTGCACTCTTGAATGCTGGCATGTCCAGCTCACATTTACATTGTATGTTTAATTTACATAGAGCTTTACCATCTTGATTGTGTTGGCCTTCATGACAAATGTGAAATGGCTCACAACACACCTGTAGACCTTTTTTTACCAGATTTTACTTATACACTGTTGTTGTTGTTTGCCTTCAAGTTGTTTCTGACAGTAAGGCAAACCAATGGATTTGTAATTGGTTGAAAGACCAAACCCAAAGGATACTCAGCAATGGCTCCTCTTCATAAAATCATAGAATCATAGAATCTCAGAGTTGGAAGAGACCCCAAGAGCCATCCAGTCCAGCCACATTCTGCCATGCAGGAATTCTCAATCAAAGCATCCC
Source organism: Sceloporus undulatus (assembly GCF_019175285.1). NCBI lineage: Eukaryota > Metazoa > Chordata > Lepidosauria > Squamata > Phrynosomatidae > Sceloporus > Sceloporus undulatus. The sequence goes on from NC_056524.1 coordinate 6,905,442, forward strand.
TGACAGATGGCCATCCAGCCTCTGTTTAAAGACTTCCAAGGAGGATATTTTGGGGAGTCTAAATATGAAATATGAAATTCATTTATGCTTCATATACATTTTTATGAAAATCTGAAGGTAGTTTTATACATAATATTTTAAATAGTTTTGTGCAGGAATCAAAGCCTGTGTACACTGAACGATAAGAAAGCACAGGTGTTACTATCTCAACCCCATGTGTGGACGATTTGGGAGTATTTTGGATTTTGAAAATATTTTGTCCAGTTCTGGGCACCACAATTTAAAAAGGATGTAGAGAAACTGGAGCGTGTCCAAAGGAGGGCGACTAAAATGGTGAAAGGTCTGGAAACCATGCCCTATGGGGAACGACTCAGGGAGCTGGGGATGTTTAGCCTGGAGAAGAGAAGATTAAGAGGTGATATGATAGCCCTGTTTAAACATTTGAAGGGATGTCATATTGAGGAGGGAGCAAGCTTGTTCTCTGCTGCTCCAGAGAACAGGACCATGAACAATGGATGCAAGCTGCAGGAAAAGAGATTCCACCTGAACATTAGGAGGAACTTCCTGACAATAAGGGCTGTTCGACTATGGAACACTCTTCCTTGAAGTGTAGTGGAGTCTCCTTCCTTGGAGGTCTTCAAACAGAGGCTGGATGGCCACATGCTTTGATTGTGAATTCCTGCATGGCAGAATAGGGTTGGACTGGATGGCCCTTGCAGTCTCTTCCAATTCTATGATTCTAGACCATGGATGCCCAATCTGTATAACCCCAGCCTCCTTGGCAAAGGAGAGAGAGTTGGGTATAATCAGCATACTGATAATGCCCAACACGATGCCAAGGCTGGCATTATGGACCTCAATTTTGAATGTGTAATGGTGTTTAACACAATGATTTCCAAATTTGGGAGATTATCGCACTTCTTTTTTCCTGTTCTGGGCACCAGCTGAGACTGGACTGGAGCCATTTGTTCTCTCACAGCTCCATGCCCAGATCATCCCGTACCTGATTGGAATGTTTCCCATTACTTTGCTAAGAATGGAAAAGAAGATTTTTTAGCTAAGTCCCAATCTGGCATGGGATGGTAACAATCTGGCATGGGATGGTAGCAATAAGGCACAGTCCCAGCCCGGTCTCAGCCTGTGTCCAGATCGGAAAAAGACAGCCAGGGTAATAATCTCCTTGTAGGACAGCAGCCACAGCCAACAAGGGCAATGGCGAGGGATTTTTGTAATTGTATTCCCACAAGACCTAGGGACCCTAAGCTTGACTGAACAGAGCATTGGTTTATTGAGACTATTGCAGACTGCTTTTTGAACCCCAAACCCTCTCTGTACCTCCATCTCCAAATGCTCTTTCTTCTTCTATGCTTTTGCAAAATGACAGCTAAATAAACAAAAGAAATTGTAGATCCTTTTGGGTCATGCTGATGCTCAAGACTCCAAAATTCTTAATCTGCAAACATATGGAAACCATCAAGACCCTTCACACTTCATATCAAAACTTTGTGTCACGTCTCTCCACACAAGATCCATACTGACGCATGAAACCTAAGAAATTCTTTGTCTTTTATTACTACAAAGTATTAGTACCCAGCTCATCCCCTTTGAAAGAAATAAAACCTTCAACTGTTCTTCATTTGGAGGGATCACCAGGAATGTGCAAAAACTACCATCAATGAAGATACTGAAGACAAACACAGGTCGATGTGACCTATGAGAATTTTGAGGTATCTATATTTGGTTTTCAGCATCCAAGATGAAGGACCAATGCTGAGATATAAAAGTTCTGGCAGGATCAGGATCAAGCCCAGATGAGGTCCTCTTGCAGCAGTTCCCTTTGAAAGGTGCAAGGAGATCTGAAGAAACCAGAGCATGTGAAGATGGCTTCTGAGCTGGGGCGACTGACCACAGGGATTTTTAACAGTGATGGAGGAACAGCAGGAAGAATGGCAAGCAGGTAAGGAGAATGAATGAATGAATGTGAGAAATGAGATCACAATGTGCTGAGGCTACAAGGTGGAGAAACCCAGCAAAAGACAAGGGAGCCACATGAACAAGGTCTCAATTGGCCTGTTGCCATGACAAAGGGTCCTAGGTCTAGTCTGCACTGCAGAATTTATGCAGTTTGACACCACTTTAACTGCCATGGCTCCATGTTATGGAATTCTGGGATTTGTAGTATTGTGAGATATTTATCCTACCAGTGGAAGTAACTTGGTCAAACCTCTGAAGTGTATTGGTGCCATGATTGGCAGGTAGAAACACGTGTGTGTTAATAAACCTTCCTTTCCTTTCTTCTGGACAACCAACCAGAAAGTAGAGCACATTTCTCACCTGTAGCCTGGCTTGATGCCCACTGAACTGGCAGTAAATTGGTAATTCACACATGCCAATGTATTGCAAGTGGGTTAGACTATGCTTCAAAAATTAAACCAGGCCTAAAATGAGGCAGTGCCCATGTGCGGGCCTCAATCCCTCCATCTCAAGGTATGAAATAATGGAGAATTGGGATGCACTACAATGTTGCACTATTGCACATAAGTATGGAGGAATCCCAGAAGCCTCATTCTTGCTCAAAGAAACAACAATTCAGGGCTTCACTGAGCAAAGGGGAGGATGGGAAAACAGGGAACAGCATTAATAAAAATACCCTGTAGTCAGTGCAAGGAAAGTGCCCATGTTATAGGAACGGATGTATGTATGTATATAGGGAGAGGCAGTTGGAATTGGTGTGGGGTTTGGGGGGAAATGTAAGAGTGAGTGGTGCACTGTCCATTTTAATCCACCGAACACAGGGAGCTCTGAGTATAAGTTCAGAAAACACTGCCATGGATTCTTCTTGGTTTAGCTTCATGAGCTTCAGAGGGATCCCTGGAAGACATGCTTAGAGCAGTTTCTCCCAAACATGGCAATTCAGTGATGACTTGACCACATGAAGGACTCATCATGGATCCTGAACAACAGACAAAAGTTTCATATCATGTTGTATGCACTTCAGTCGAGTCTGTTCATGCAACTGACCATGAATTGTCCAGTGGAGAGTGGTTGAATAACATCAAGGTGCCTGGGACCCTTACAAAGGCAATGCACCATCTATGCCTTATAGTGACGTCCAAATATATGCCGACGATAGCAACAAAACACCCCTACTCCAATGGCCACCAGTGACAGAACCAGGACCACTGCTAGTAGAATCAGCACACTCATCTTCTTGAGGTCCTCTTTTTCACAGTCCTCTGGCCTGATATTGACCACATGCATCTCTTCTTCTTCGTATCCAAAACTCTTGACATGCTGGCATTTGACAAGGTCTAGATTGGGGATCTCCACAGTGGTTTTGTGGATCATGTGAGAGAGCCAAATGTTTCCACAGCAACTGAGTGGGTTTCCAGCTAAGTACAGATTCCGCAGGTTTTTTTCCAGAGATGGGATCTTGCTGCTTTTCAGACTGCTGAAGCTGTTGTTTTGCAGATCCAGAACTTCCAAGGCACAGCAGCCCTCAGTCCATGGAGACAACCAGCTGAGCTGATTGTCAGATAGGTTGAGATATTTCAGGTTCGAGAAAAGGGGGAAATTTAGATTCAGAGTTGTCATGCCGTTACCGTGTAAATCCAAATATTCAAGAGAGTGTTCCAAGCCAGTCAGTGATTTGGCATCTATGTGAAGTCCCCAGTTCATAGAGAGATCTAAAACTACAAGTTGAGTCCGGTAGAAACCATACACTGGGATGCTCTTCAACTTATTGTCTGATAGATATAAATGCTGAAGCTCAGGAAGGTCAACAAAGGAGACACAACCATCTTCTTCAGCTGCAAGCCTTTTTCTGGCTAATCCTGAATACAAGCTGCAAAGACTCAGGTTGTTGCTTCGGAGGTTAAGCAGCCAGAGGCGTGGAAGGCGTGTAAAGATATCTGACCATAGCGCTTGCAGACTGTTCTCTTGAAGATAGAGTTCTTGTAACTCGTCCAGGGCACTGGCATCCAGTTCCAGATCCTGTAAAGAGTTAGAACTGATGTCAAGAATGGCCAGAGAGATGAGCTCAGAACTTGCCACAAAAGTCCGAAGGCAATTTTTGCTAAGGTTAAGAAACCGAAGGGCTGACATAGAAGCAAAGAAGTCACTTGGGATGGATTTGATCTCATTGTAGCTCAGATCCAAATGTAACAGCTCAGGCAAGTGTGGAGAACTTGCATTGCTCTTTTGATCCTGATCCAAAAGATGAAGAGGTCCATCTCCCCAACTGTAGTCCACATCCTCAGTAGCAGATTCCATCATAACAAACTGTATTAAATTTTTCGTTAGATTCAGATAGGCCAGTTTGTTGACCTGTGGGAGAACAGGGAACCGAAGCAATTTGTTCTCACTCAAGTCCAGCCATATCAGGTTGAATTCTTCCTTGGATTCAATGGAATAGAAGATCTCGATACTATTCCGGCTGAGGTCAAGAATTTGCAGCTGCTTCAAGTTGAAACCAGCAATACAGGTGAGTGAGTTCATAGAGAGGTTGAGTTTGGAGAGTTGTGATAAATTTTCAAAAGCTCCTTCTTCTATTTCCATGATCATATTACTGTGTAGGTTCACGTCAACCAAAGCCAGAGACCCCTGAAATGTTCTTTGTGATATTTCTATAATACTGTTCTCTGCCAGTGAAAGGTACTGAAGGGATGGTGCTTTGTGGAGGAAATGTTCAGCCATCCCATTATAGAGTCTATTGCGAGACAAGTCTAGCATCCTGACTTGGGGTAGTAGCCCAATCCACAGGTTACTCTGAGCCATTTGATAGAGTTGGTTGTTGGCTAAACTGATCCCCTCCAAACTCCTCAAGCTGCTGAAGATCCCTGGCTTAATGAAGCCAATGTGGTTGGAGCTTAAGTCCAAGTGTCTGAGGGAACTGTAAAAAGTCAGGGGTATCTCTGTGATATTTTGAAGCTTGTTCTCAGAAAGGACAATTTTGTTTACATTGGGATGAAGCTCTGAGGGTATCTGGTGAAGGTTTCTGTTGTAACATAAAGCATCCATGTTTCTCTGCAGAAAAAAGGAGAGGGAGAAAAAGTTAACAGTAGCTGGGGCAACCACCTTGGAGACAAATATCACAAAGTCAGTGATAGGATCTAACTAATTAAAACCTATTCAGTTAGAAGTGTTCATAGAATCATAGAATCAGAGTTGGAAGAGACCACAAGGGCCATCCAGTCCAACCCCCTGCCATGCAGGAAATCCAAATCAAAGCATCCCCGACAGATGACCATCCAGCCTCCGTTTGAAGACCTCCAAGGAGGGAGACTCCACTACACTCTGAGGAAGTGTGTTCCACTGTCAAACAGCCCTTACTGTCAGGAAATTCCTCCTAATGTTGAGGTGGAATCTCTTTTCCTGCAGCTTGCATCCATTGCTTCGGGTCCTGGTCTCTGGAGCAGCAGAAAACAAGCTTGCTCCCTCCTCAATATGACATCCCTTCAAATATTTAAACAGAGCTATCATATCACCTCTTAACCTTCTTTTCTCCAGGCTAAACATCCCCAGCTCCCTGAGTCGTTCCTCATAGGGCAAGGTTTCCAGACCCTTCACCATTTTAGTTGCCCTCCTTTGGACACGCTCAAAGAACACTTTCCATAAGAAAAAACTCAATTAATTTATTGGTAACTTTATTGATTGTCTTAACATAATTTCAGAATTATTAACTAAGGCTGATATTCAGTTTTGCAGTCACAAATTCATAACCTAGACTTATGGATCCATAGAGCGTGGTGTAGTGGTTTGAGTGTTGGCACTCTGGAGACTACAGTTCGATTCCCAGCTTGGTCATGAAACCCATGGGGTGACCTTGGGCAAGTTGCATGCTCTCAGCCTCAGGGGAAGGCAATGGCAAACCTCCTCTAAAGAAATCTTGCCAAGAATACCCCATGATTGAAATAACTCTGTTTTCCTTCAGAACCAATCTCAAAATGGTGGCTAGAAGTGGCTCCATTTTGAGAGGGACTCCAACACAAGCTAAGGTATTTGGAAGTGGGACATTCTTGGCCGAGCCTTAGGGTTGCCATAAATTGGAAATGACTTGAAGGCACACCATCACCACCACAAGTCTGTATTCAGTAAGACTACATCGTCTTAGGTAAATCTATATAAATGTCACCCCAATCCACCTTAAAACCCAGCAGCCAGATTGGGCAAAGAAGATCTGTTCAGCTTCCAATCAGATTGCAAGGGATATGATGTTTCTACTACCTTCCTGCCAGTCAGTAAGACTGCATCGATCAGATGTCACAAATCTTTGTCACAACTGCACTCCCTCCTTGAGCTCTATTCAAAAATTGAATTAACTAAGGATCTCCTTTGCCTGATGCAGTTGCTGGCTCTTATGATGGGCTGGAGGAGTCAGGCAGGCCAGGTGATATTACTTATGTCTCCCTAACTAAATAGATGATTTGGGATATTGGTGATAGCTAACAAATGAGAGACCAACAAATCTTACATTTCTTGGCTGGTTCTTTAATAAATGCATTGGCAATGTGATAAGGCACCTGAAGGTAGCAGGGCTAAGAAGAAAAGCCAATGGAAACATCAGTGGGGAAGAAAGGAATAGAAAGGAGGTGATAGCATTGGCAGGAGAAGACAAATGGCTCTGTACTAGTTTCTTGAATGCTTGGCTTCCAGGTTGGAGCAAATGCCTGTCACATGGCGCAAGCAATTGTCTAAGCCAGAAATGGGTGAGAAGTAGCCCTTGGACTCTGTTTTTACAGTTTCACAATGTCCTCTTTTTTTTTTTTTTTGCATAGTTATGCAATTTTCCCAGGATATTCACGGGACAAACTCCGATCTCCTTCATGTGATAAACTGCTAAGTATGGTTGTAAAAGCTGAACAGTGAAGAAAGCTGACATGGGAAAAATGGACTTATTTGAGATGTAGTGCTGGAGGAGAGTTCTCAGAATGCTCTGGACCACTAAAAGGACCAATGGATGGATCCTAGTGCAGATGAGGCCCAACTCTCCTTCGAAGCAAAGATAACTAAACCCAGGTTGTTCTATTTTGGCCATATCATGAGAAGAAAGGATTCAATAGAAAGTACAATAACGTTTGATAAAGTAAAGGCAGTAGGAAAAGAGGAAGATCACATCTCAGATGGCTAAATTCAACCAGAGATGTCATGGCTATGAATCTGCCAGAGTTGAGTAGGGCATTTGAGGATAAGGGGCCTTGAAGGTTTCTCACTCATAGGTCGCCATGGGTCAAAATCGACTTGAGGGCAGTTAACAACAAACATAAAAGAATGGAATAATATGTAGAAGTGTGTCTTATATACCTTTAGAGGAAGTAAAATACTTTGATAATCATAACAAGCAGCTAGTAAACTGGAAGTTATATGTCTCTCGCTTTTTCTTTTTTCTTTTCCTTAGTTATCTTGTTGCTTGAGTAGTTTGTTAGGTTTGTTGATAGGATGTATGTTTTCCCTCTTTCTTTCTAATAGTTTCACCTTGTGTGTTGTTTTTATTTTATCAAAACAAATGTGTGCATTAAAAAAATCAGTGCAAAAAGTAGTCAAAAACTACCCAGAAACTCTCATAATCTCATGCCTCAAGAAGAAAGCTTTTGAGAGTCTTCATTCTTGTGTACAGGAAGGAATGAAAGAAGAAAAGAGTCACATCCTTTGTTAGCATAAGTAATATTATTAGTATCAGAACATGCTCTGTATCTGCTCCTCATTCTCTCCTTGTTGCATTTCTTATTAAAGGCTCTTATGAGCCATTAACTCCTAATCATTCCTAAGAAACCATTTCCAGACTGACCCAAATTCTGTGTCACAAGCGGAGGTCTCTGCCCCCCTTTTCCTTCTGAGCTCCTTTTGAACTCCTTCCAACTTTGTCTGGGCCTCTCTTCCTCTGCTTTTGCTTTTACAAAACAAACATAATTCTGCTTTTTTTCCTCTTCCCTTTTTGGCACGAGGGCCACAATCTATTATGGGTATTCCCATATGGAATAAGAAAGAATGCAAAAGGAAAACAGGATGTATGGCACTCACAGGGAAGGCAGATTTCACAGAAGCAAGCTTGGGGCTCTGCAACCCTCCAAAGTTCTCCGCTAGGTCCGTTATCCTCTGACTTATTCATGTTCATTTGATGGGTTGCCTTGAGTAAACCTCAATGAAGTGGGGAATTTCAGGGATTGGGAAAGAAAAGGGACAGATAGGCAAGCAAGTTTCTGGAGCTGAGAGACAGCATAGACCACAAGGGCCGTGCAGGAATACACAATCAAAGCACTCCTAACAGTTGGCCATCCAGTCTTAGTTTAAAGACCTCCAAAGAAGGAGACTCCACCACTTTCCAAGAAGCCTATTCCACTGTCAAACAGCTCTTACTGTTAGGAAGTTCCTTCTAATGTTGAGGTGGAATCTCTTTTTCTGTAGCTTGCACCCATTATTCTTTGTCTTAGGGCCTGAACAGACAGACCAAAATAAAGCTGTTTTGGGTCACTTTGGAGGTATGCTGTTTAAATGACACATGCACCTTGACCTTGGGCATGTCATATGCTCTCAGCCTGGTCTCCAGAGTCATAGGAGTTTATCACACAGGAGGAATTTCTCTTAATTCCGAATGAAAAGAAAGTGGTCCAGAACACATTCACATGAATTCGCTAGTTGAACGAATTTACATGAATTCGAATTGCGTTCAAACTGACTTCCCACTGCCCAAAAATAGCATGCCATTGCCCGAAATTGCATGTGATCACCTCTCATGCAATAATGTGAAACCCCATGATTGTGCTCGGACTGACTTCCCATTGCCCAAAATTGTGTGTGGTAGTCTATCATGCAATAACGTGAAACCCCATGATTGCGTTTGGACTGCCATTGGATTATACTTCCAGTTTCCCTTGTCTGATAAACTCCATAGTCCAACACTCAAATGACTACGCCACACTGGCTTTCTTAATGCAGCTGTTGTCTAATTCATTGCTGCTTCCTATAAATCCTGTGAGACTTCCTCACGCCCTCCCTTTGTTGTCTCCATTTGGTGACTGTAGGTAGGGGTAAGTTGTCTTCTGCATCTGAATGGGCAGGACTCTCTGCCTGAGCGGTATTGCACCCTGGTCTGTCTCTGAGACGTGTGGCTCAGGAACATCTTCCTGCTCTGGTTCACCAGCAGGTCCCACCTGGTCCATGGCTTGTATCTTCAAGTCAACATCCATGTTCTAAAAGCAGGGCATGACAGGAAAATCTGAGCTGGTCCATGTTGAAGCCAGGCAGCTGACTGCATATGCATCCCCCACTGCCACCAGTCACTTGCTCTAGAGAAACTGGAGTGTGTCCAAAGGAGGGCGACTAAAATGGTGAAGGGCCAGGAAACCATGCCCTATGAGGAAAGACTTAGGGAGCTGGGGATGTTTAGCCTGGAGAAGAGAAAGTTAAGAGATGATATGATAGCCCTGTTTAAATATTTGAAGGGATGTCATATTGAGGAGGGAGCAAGCTTGTTTTCTGCTGTTCCAGAGAACAGGACATGGAGCAATGGATTCAAGCTACAGGAAAAGAGATTCCAGCTCAACATTAGGAGGAACTTCCTGACAATAAGGGCTGTTTGACAGTGGAACACACTCCCTCAGAATGAGGTGGAGTCTCCTTACTCGGAGAACTTTAAGCAGAGGCTGGATAGCCTGTTGGGGATGCTTTGATTGAGAGTCCCTGCATGGCAGAATGGGGTTGGACTGGATGGCTCTTGGGGTCTCTTCCAACTCCACAATTCTATGATTTTAGATGGTGGTGCTACAGCCATGGTACCATTGCAAGACTCCTCATTCTGACCTTAAAGCAAAGTGACCCATGGCAGCACCGGACACGCCAGGTGGCTCAATAAGATGAGCATGCAGTAACCCACCCGGCTGTAGAATGGAGGGCTTTGCAATGGGGCCAGGATAATCCAGGCTGCCCCACTCCAGTGCAAACAGGGCCATAATAACTGCCATGGCAACATCCCATGCAATGCTTGGAGTTGCAGTTTAGGGAGGTTTAAAATTCTTAGACAGAAAGCTCTACTGCCTCCCTAAACGACAAATCCCAGGATTCCATAGGGTGGAAGGTTAGCAGTTAAAGTGTACCATTGATGTTGTTGTTGTGTGACCCAAGTCATTTCTGACTTAAAGTAACTGTATGACAAACGTATCATGGGGTTTTCTTGGCAACTTTCTTCAGAGAGGGTTTGCCATTGCAACCCTCTGAGAGAGTGTGACTTGCCCATGGTTACCCAGTGGGTTTTCATGGCTGAGCCAGGATTTGAACCCTAGTCTCCAGAGTCCTGTAGTCAAATGCTCAGACCACTACACCATGCTGGCTTCATAGTGCTCTAATTTTGTAGTGTGAACAGGCCCTAAGTTATTGCAATGCTATAAATTTGGAAACTGAAGGAAAATTTTATGAGTGAGGCAGAATTTTTATTTGGGGGCAGTTCACACACACTCACATGTACATAGTTCTTGAAAGCACCCATATGCTTGTCCTTACAGGGAAACCAACCTTAGAACTGCCTTGCTGCTTGGAGCAATGTACAGTGTAAAATTTCTGAATATATTACCAGCCTTTTTGACAACTCCAAGAGTATTTGTTATTTGAGAAGCAGGGAGGAGAGAGGAGGCCATGTGGAAGTCCTGATTTCTGTGAATTGTGCAGTTCTTTATCAGAATGCTTGTTTTTCGGGAAGCCCTTCCCCAAACCATCTGTAGAAAAACAGGCCATGCAGCGAAGATGGAAGCTGGGAAAGCCGTCTTGTAGAAAGTGAGCATTGGTTGGCTCACTTGTGAGTAATGAGAGATGTGCGTATGTATGTCTTTCCAGACAAATGGCATGGCGTTAGCATGCCAGAAGAAGGCAATCCCGTAGCCAAAATGGCAAGTTTCCAAACAACACGGGTCGTCGAGCATGAAGGACAGGAGGAATGTATATCTTTGAGTTCCTTGCTCTCAAATGCATGAAGAGATAATGCCCTCACCATTTTCAACAAATATGAAGATTTTTGTACAATCTTTGGGATTATCCAGAATAAATGAAAAGGTACATGGAAGTATCAAGACTTTCCCGTTCCTTTTTGTTTTGATTTTACCTGCGTATTCATGGTTTTGCATCCTAACGTTCTTGAAATAGGATAGAGTTTCCCTCCATCCCTTCCTCCCTTGCATCCTTCCTTCTTCTTTTCTGAATGATCAAGCACCATATCTAGATTCAGACTAAGTTGCAGAAACTGACTTTCACTGGTTTTCACTGAGCCCGTTTTATTATTATAATTATATTTATAATTTAATAGTGCTCAGTGGAAACTGGTGAGAGTCAGTTTCTGCATGTTGTCTGAGTCCAGATGTGACACATGATCAGGAAAGGTGGGGAGAAGGAAGGCCTGCAAAACTGGTGGTCATAATTTTAAAAATTATGCTGATTTTATAGGAATTTGACATTCTAAATCCAGAAAATGAGCTCCGATTTCCTCCACCATGCACAATGTTTTCACAACTTGGTTTAACAATTTTGTGTTCTAATATATGCCTGAGTGAAATTATTCTGCAAAGAATTACCCTGCAAAGCGTAAGAAAGGAGTTAAAGCCTTCTAAACATTTTAAGTTGCCGATATGAAACACAAAAATCTGATCAAAAGCACTAAAAGAAACAGCCCTAAAATATGAGCAGCCACACTGAATCAAAGTTGAGCAACAGCTAAATTGATTAAAAATATCAATTTTGTGAAAAAACTGTGTGCGATAGGATATTTTCATTGTGTTTTTCAAAGTCAGCATGCCAAAATATTGAAATATTGAAAAAAGTTTTTTGTTTGTTGCAGGCCTGTGTTATTATTCACATTTTTACTGTCAACATGTTAAATTGCTTTAGCAATAACACACTAGTCAAGTATTAGGATCATTTTCTTTTATTGTTAGCACTCCTCATTCCTCTCTGTAAAATCTGAGTCGTTATCACACCAGTCTACTGTCTTGACACAATTATGCTAATTTAAGAATGAAAGTATGCCAGTTTGGAATCATTTCTTATCACACTTTCCCCCTTGATAGTGTTTTGGTGATCCATCTTGTGATCTGATTTCACACTCCCAAATAATGCCTTCCAGGAAAAAAGATGGGAATTAATTCTTGTGACTGCCAACTTCTTCCCAAAGCTGGCTGCTGTGTGAATGTTCACACAGTAGCCAGTTTTGGGAAGGGGTTGACAGCTGCAGTTGCTGCAATGGGGAGAAGGGAAGAGAAGCAGAATCATTCACACTGATACCACCTGACTGCCTGGGAAGCAGAACTGCAGCGGAAGGAACCGATTCCATGAAGGCAGTAATGGAACAGCAGCAAGATTGAGAGCCTATTGATGGGTATTGCCTGTCAATGGAAAGGTGCACTACTGAAACAAATAGAATGCAAGGCAGCAGCAGAATGGACAAAATGCCATCTGATAAGTACTGTCCAGTGGCATCCCTGTGCTTGGTGTCATCTCCTGTCGCCAAACACCTCTCTTGCCAGCAAGACCATTGCTTGGGGTGATGGTGTTGCTGCTCTGGATGGCTGTTTGGGATCCAAATGGCTGCCCAGAGGAGCAGCCATGCTGGATCCCAAATGAAAGGCATACATACCCTAAGCTGCACCCACTGCTTGGGAGCATGCTGTAGCATCTGATGGTTGTTTGGGATCCAGCATGGGTGATCAGGGGAGAGATGCACCAGACCCCAAATGAAAGGCACCACTTCACAGCAGCTGCTGCAGGGTAGTGGTGCTGTAGTTCTGGATGGGCATTTGGGGTCTTGCATGGTTGGTGGGCAAGCAAGAAAGGGACATGGCCCCTTTTCTTGCTTGGCAAGCTGCCACGCAAGCCCCACCAGGTATACACCCCCACAGTCACATCCCCACATCTTTAAGTGATGCCACTGGTATCAGCCAAAGACACTTTTATCCTGCTAAAATTCTGCTTCTCTAGCTGGTGTAATAAAGTCCCTGGAAACCATTGTTGTGTTTCTTGGCAGCAACCATCTTGGCTAGCTATGGTATACCACAGACAGGCATGGAGAGGTATATTTCATTTTGGGAAATAGTGGGCTGATTTAAGCTGCCCTAGTCTTTGGTAATGCCAGGAGTTCCCTGGGAATGTTCACATGCATCTGAGGAAGGAGACTCAAGTCTATGAAAGCTCACGCTACCAACTTCTTTCTTTCAGGTAGTTTCAAGGGGTTACAAAATCCCTTTGCATACAAGATCTCAAGGGCTGTCTATACTATAGTTTTTTTTCTGAGTTGTTCGGGCTATATGGCCATGTTCTAGAAGAATTTATTCCTGACATTCCTACCACAAAGTATTGGGTCCATAAGAGACATCTGGAAGGCTCAAGCAATGCAAATGCCATGGGGGGGATGCTGTATAGGTGCGCATAAGCACATATCAGTTTATCTGCTTATCTGTTATCACTTTATCTAACAACACTTGTCTGCATTTGTGCATCTGCTGGCTGTTAGTGATGGCACGGATGCATGGGCTGATACATCACCAGCTGATACCTGCCAATGAGAGTCCTGCCAATACCTGCCAATGAGAGTGTGACAACTAAGCAGAAATATGTATGTGTGCATCCTTGACAGACAGATAAAAAATAAGAATGCAGAGCATCCAATGTTGTATGGTCTGCAATCATTTGGGGAAGCTTGCCATTTCACACCAAAGCAACCTGATCTGCTAACTATTTGCCATAATAAAATCTTTCTTTCTGTCTGTCTGTCTGTCTGTCTTTCTTTCTTTCTTTCTTTCTTTCTTTCTTTCTTTCAACATGACCTCTGGATGGGGGAAGTGTATAGCTGCTTAACTGAATTTGCTGTGAATAACTTATTACAGCACAGACAAGCTGCAGAGTCGCTGCAAATCTGGAAAATGCAAGACACCCCAGATTATACTATATGTATAGATAAGATCTTATTTGCTTCTTGCACAAGCAGACTGTTCAAGACATTTTGCTGTCTGAGGCAAAGAGCATAAGGCAATCCTTCCCATTCTTTGCACAACAGAAAACTGGAGCAGAAATCAAATCTTTTCTCAACCTTGGCAATTGGGACAGCATTCTCTATTATATCTGAAGGCAGCAGGCTAGCTTAGGTTGTGGTACGGATGAATCCTTTCCAACAACCTGCAACCACCTCTTTGTATTTGGTGCCTCAGGTCACCTCCTCACCTTACCTAATGGTAGGGTCAGACCAGCTATGTAAGAAGGCATTGCAAAGTAGCGAATGTAAGAAGCGACTGGAGAATTGCCCCTGAATTAACCTGCTTTCATTCTGTCCTCAGTGTATATATGTAAACTATTTGGCTTCCTTCCATTATTTATCCAGTTTTATTATTGTTATCATGAAATAGCAGTAAAATGAACCTGCAAATAGGAAGCTTTTGATTACAAGTTGAACTTGGGAGAAGTTAAAACTTTTGGATAACAATTCCCAGAGTCCCTCAGCTCAGCCAGCATGGGCACAGAAGGACTTCACTGTTCAAAGCTCTTCTTCAATTCTATTTGTTGTTAGCTGCATTCAAGTGAACTCTGGCTCATGGCGGCCCTGTGGATGAGACACCTCCAAGGCTCCCTATCCTCCACTGCTCTGCTCAGGCCCTGCAAACCCATGCCTGTGACTCCCCAACTGAGTCCATCTATCTGGCATGCGGTCTTCCTCTCCTTCTTTTACCCTCTCCTTTTCCTAGCATTATTGTTTTTAATAGTGATCCTTGCCTTCTCATTATGTGGCCAAAGAACGACAGCCTCAATTTGATCATCTTGGCTTCCAAGGAGAGTTCTGATTTGATTTGTTCAAGGACCCATTTGTTTGACTTTTTAGGTGTCCATGGTATCCTCCAGCACCACATCTCAAATGGGTTGATTTTCTTTCTATCTGCTTTCTTTACTGTCCAGCTCTCACGTCTGTTCATGGAGAAGAGGAATACAGTGGCCTGGATGATTCTGACTTGACTGCTCAATTGTATATCTTTGCTGCTCTTTAGAAGCCTTTCCAGCAATTTGCCTATCCACAGCAGACTTAAGGGCATTAAATTCATACCTGCCAACATTTGTCAGATGAAAACAAGGACATGTTTGGTCAAACAATATCACAGCATGGGCAAGATGGCAAAATCTATTAATGAGGAAAAACACACA
This sequence comes from Sceloporus undulatus, assembly GCF_019175285.1. Lineage (NCBI taxonomy): Eukaryota > Metazoa > Chordata > Lepidosauria > Squamata > Phrynosomatidae > Sceloporus > Sceloporus undulatus. The sequence goes on from NC_056524.1 coordinate 6,920,604, forward strand.
AGCTAGGAGAGGCTGCAGCAGTTTGCTTTTGCCTGAGCCTACTGGAAAGGGCAAGACTCCTCTCCTTTCCATGCTGCTGAGTTGATTGACTTCAAACAACTTTTGCATTTTAAAACTCAGCTTGCAGCAACTGAAGTAAGCTGAGGACAAAGGGAGGATGAGAGAGGTCTAACCCACATTGCAGAAATAACACAGTTTGACATTGCTTTAACTGCCATGGTTATGGAATTTAGTGATTTGTAGTGTTTGAGATATCTGGCCTTCTCTGTCAGAGAGCTCTAGTGCCACAAACTACAAATCACAAGATTCCATAGCATTGAGCCATGGTCATTAAAGTGGTGTCAAACTGCGTTATTTCTGCAGTGCAGATTAGACCAGAGAAACCAAGACATTTTAACAGCAGTTGAAAAAGTGAAGGACAAAGGTTTAATTGTCACTATCTCGGCTGGATCAGGACAGTAGGAGGGTATGTAGATTTTGCATTTTATAGCCTCTTCCAAATTGCTCCTTTCCTGGCCAGGAAAAGAAAAAGTTGGGGATAAGATAGTAAACACTGGAATGCAATGATTTGGCAACAGCATCCTTTGGATTCCTTCTCCAAAGGCAGCAAACAGAAGATGGGAATTCCAGAGCACAGGTCTGGCTCACGCAGATTCCTAGAAGAAGAGTTGATCTAAGATAACTTTAGGGATGGAATGAATATTCTGTTATTCATTTCCTGGCCCAAAGTTGAGTTTCCTGGCACCCAGGAAACCCAGTTGGGAAGAATAGCACAGTAACAAGGATAATGTACAATTTTCACCCAGTATTCATACATCACAATTTCTGCCCTGGGAAACTATTCTGCGGAGAAATACACCTGTATGAAAAGTACATTTCCATAAAAACATTATTTCCAGATATCCACTTTGTATGATGTATGTACAAAATTACAATTTTTGTGCAAGGGTTTTTTTAAGTGCAAAATTGCTGCGTTTTGACAGATTATAGCAACCGTATACAACAAAACCCCACACGCGAATCTCTGGAAACAGCACTTTTTTGTGCAAAACATGACAACTCTCATACACACACACACACACACAAACAACATGTACATTTCTGCACAGAATATTTTCCCAGAACACTTCAGGGTGTTATATGTACCAGGCAAGAAATGGTCAGAAATGTTCTTTTTTTTCCCTCCACACCAGGGAGAAAAAAATTGCAATTTATGTACCCCCCAACTGTCCAAATTTGACAAGGACAATCATGATTGTCATCCCACTTTTTCAGCTGCTTTAAAAATGTTCCAATTTCTCTCTCTTCCACCCACTTGCCTTCTTTGTCCTCGCTTTATTTCAATTGCTGCAAACTGAGTTTAAAGTGGAAAAGTAGCTTGCACTCACTTAACTCAGCCAGGGAACGGGAGGAGAGGAAGGGGCTGCATCTCACTCTTCCCAGTAGGCTCAGGCAAAAGCAAACTGCTGCAGCTGCACCTAGTTTGTCTGTACTTCCTCATTAATGACGTTTGCATTCTTGACACATTGTGTTCTTGCTTGGCTGCACGTGTTCTGGTTTTCCTCCGTAAAACGTCGGAAGGGAGAAATTACTTGTTTGTGAGAACAAAACAAGTCAAATTTTTACATCGCTACAACTAGTTGTACCCACACCCCAGTCTTATGCAGCTGGGTCCCAATTCTCCAGGAAGTGCTCTTGCATGGTCATGGGTGTGTATGTGTGCCTTCAAGCTGCCTGTTGATTTGTGATGACTCCATACATTTCATAGAGTTTCCTCAAAGCTTGGTTGCAGTAAAATGCAAAAGCATTTCACATGATTTCAAGATCCATTAACAGAGACGATTGCCTCTTCTGGCCTCCTGTTCCAGCCGCCTTTCTGGCTCAGAAGACAATCTAGTTTAACAATCTGGTTTAACGAAACTTGAATCTCTTAACCTCCCTTTGTCCTCCCAATGCTCCGTAATCATAATAAGAGGGGAGAGAGGGAACAGACTTAGAATACACTGCCTATGCCCTGCCTTTCATTTTTTCCCTAGAAAGAGATGTGAGATCTTTTTGGCCAGGAAAGAAACTTTAACTGTGCAGAATGGGCCCCAAGGCCCAAAGAATCTGGTGGGTCTTGGAATCTGGGAATCTTTAATTCAAGGCTGATGACAGGCAGGAGGCAAGCATCAGAATTAGATGTCCATGGATGGGAATGGCACAAGGGTTGGCTTTTGAGCATGATTTGCTAAGAGTGTGTGTTTTTCCTGGTGCAAAAAGTATATACAGTACTGAAAATTAAAGAGTTGTGAGTTCAGGAATGTGTTTTGGGGACCATAAGTGAATCAAACACACTTTTCTTCCATTGCTAGTTAGCTCCAAACATTCATCCTTTTATCAACAGAGCATGGAAAAGTTCTTTTTCAGGAGGAGCAGGAGGACTCCAGTACCCAGTATTGTACATCCCGAATGGCCAGATGCTGGGAAATGTAGTCCAAAAAAGAGAGCTTTTCTAAGTTCATTCAATGTGTGTAAGTGTCTATGAAATGACTGGATTGTTGAACAGCAGATAGCAAGAAATCCTAGCTGATCTATACCCGAGTCACCCAATCTACAGAAGATAACATCAAACCTGGGATGACTGCAGACATAACACTTAAGAGTCAAACTACATGGGATGACGTTCATGGTGGTGCTGGATTTCCTTTCCAAAAAAAGCATGCTTAAACTATCCACTATTTAGAGGCGTCATTAATCAAAACATTTTCCTGTACAGTTGCACAACAGTCCCAGTAATGGGTTGCTTTTTAAAATGAATCAGCCAAACCAAGCTCTTACCATTTCACAGAGTGGCGCTGCCATGGGCCGGTAGGTTGAGATGCCACCATTCAGCACTGCCAGGAAGAAGTAGAAGTGGAATTGCATGGCTCTGTAGAATAGAGGAAAAGGAATGGTTAGAGAGCAGTGGAGTCCAGGAGGAATTGAAGAAGGGGGGGTCTCATACCAGTGGGGTGGATAGTCCATTCTGGGTTTTCAAATTTAGTACAAATTTTGGGTGCTTCTCATGTTTGCAAATTGGCCAAGGATGCAGTTGCCCTGTGGCATCAGCGACATTTTTAATGCCATAATTCCCAACTGCATCCCATAAGAAAATGTATCCTGTCAGGGGTAAGTCACTCTTTTTTGCCATGCAATAAGGTCCTAAGTAGTTTACACAACAGTTACCTAGATTTACTCATCCATAATGGCTTCACATTCATGATGGTGACTTAGGGGCTCAATAGGCCACTTCTTTACTAGCCAGATTGGGACCACGGCAACCTCACACCGCGGCCCCAATCTGGCCTTTCAAGGGTGCAAAAAGGAGCTGCAAAAAGTGGAGGAGCATCATAACGCTGCACGCCGTGTGGAGAGGCACATGGAGTTATGGTGCCCTGGGACGGGGTCAGGGCATGCGTCATCTGGACGCGCTGCCCTGACTCCACCCCTAGGTCAGCTTTTTAGATACTATTGCCATGATTGCAACACCCTCCCTCTGCAACTTTTACTTTACTACTTTATCATTTGTATGTAGAGAAGGAGGTCCATTCTGACAGGAACTGGAGTGCAAGTTTAGGAATCTCATTTCTTCAGGCTGCCATGGTTCATCAGGCATTAATATTCACTGTTCAAGAAAGGAGAATTAAGAATGGATTTGAGTACAGTGGATACAGGCTAGTGGTCTGATCCACTAACTTGGGGATGTTGGGGGGAGTGCAAAGAGACTTGTGGAAGCTTAAAGACTAACCAGTTCTATCAGGCATAAGCTTTTGTGGACAGCAGCCTATTTGCATCTGATGATGGGAAACCATGGAAGCTTATACCCAATAAATCTTGCTTGCAGGTGTGGAGGGAGTAGCATCTGGTTCCTGGGCTACTTTTTGTGGACATTTTCATAAAATATGGACATTTTCAAGGGCTCCCAAACTCAACTCCTTAAAAAATAAATCAAGAGATATCCCCCTCTAAAATAGTCCCAACTGCAGCAAAATGGCCTGTTACCAAGGGATTATTCACACTGCAAAAATAATCCAGGATGAATCCGGGTTAAATCTCAGTTGTTCACATGCATCCTGAATGCACCTGATTAAGTTTGGCTGCCATGGCTGAACTGGGATTTGATTCTTGATTTCCCAGGGTCCAAGTCCAACACTCAAACCACTACACCACCGTGGCTGCTAAGTAGGGTCAGCCCTGGTTAATAGTTGGATGGGGGACCTCATAGGCTATATTTCAGAGGAAGGAACTAGCAAAATCACTTCTGAGTGTTCCTTGCCTAGGAAAACTTTATGAAATTCATGGGACTGCTCTAAGGCAACTTAAAGGAGAGGTGGGAAATATAAATAAAATTATTATCATTATTATTATTATTATTATTATTATTATTATTATTATTATTATTAGAGGCACATGAACACATGCAGCAAATCAACCCTGAACTCTTCCTAGGATACAAGATGACTAAAGTAGAAAAGACAAAATGAGGCAAAGGTAGAAAGCAGTAGGAGAAAAGGAAGATCTGATTTCAGCTAGATAGATTTAAGCATGGTAGCCATGGTCCTGAGTTTGCAAAATCTGAGCAGGGCTGTCGATCACAGGGAGACCTAGAGATCTTTTATTCATAGGGTTGCCATAAATTGAAGTTTACTTGATGGCACATAACAACAACAAAGTATAACCTTGCATATAGTTTATTATTATCTGTTAAAATATTTAGATCCCACCCTTTATCCAAAGATCTCAGGGTAGTATACATTCAAACCATTCTTACAAATTTCAAATAGTATAAAGTATTTTTTAAAAAAGCTGAAATCATATTAAACAATTAACAAAATTAAAAGATTGATTTAAAGGGTTTAAATAGTTTTAAATGGTTTAAAGTGAATTGTAAGCATGTGCATCGGAGAATTTTAAAAAACTACACCTTGGTTGCACTACGCCACCTAATTGTGAAAATGTTCAACTCAAAAGCTCAATGTTCAGTGGCGGACATTTGTGCACAAAGCACAAGGTTATGCATTGATGTGTAATGCCTGCTTATGCCCATCTCTGAGCAATGCAACTGCACTGGATCCAGGAGGGCAATTTACATCCCCTGTGACTGTGATGTTGTTGTGTAGCTTCAAGTTGTTTCCAACTTATGGTGACCCTGAGGCAAACCTATCATGGGGTTTCCTTGGCAAGATTTGTTCAGAGGAGGTTTGCCATTGCCTTCCCCTGAGGCTGAGAGGGTGTGACTTGCCCAAGGTCACCCAGTGGGTTTCGTGGCCAAGCTGGGAACCAAACTCTGGTCTCCAGAGTCATAGTCCAGCACTCAAACCACTATGCCACACTGGCTCTGTAGACTGCCAAAAATCCCCCAAAGCGTAACAAAAGGAAACAAAACTAGAAGTACTGGTTATGAAAAAGAAAATAGGGAAGTTTTTAAAACAAGGCCAGAGTGCCCTGCAACCTATTTAAGTCTAGCGGCTTTTAGACTTCTAAGAACTTCATTCTGAGGTGAGCAAAGGATACAGTGTGGTGAGGTCATCTATTGCCCCATAGCTGCCCACTGCTAACATGCAACAAAATGCCAAAGTGGCCAGTTTTTCCCTTGCCTTCCAACAGACTTTGAGCCACTCCTGTGCCTACACAGATCTATCTAATGTGTGATGGTGTTTTTTGTTGTTTTTTTGTTGTTGTTGTTGTTGTTGTTGTTGTTGCTAAGAAGAGGCTGAAAGGACATGCAAAGACTGTGGCCAAGTCAAGATTCAAATCCACATCTTTGACATACTCTCAAATTCAATTCTCCCTCACATCTCAACAATATTAAGGCAATAGATTTCACGGGGAGAATAAGATGAGCCTGAAAGGCAAAGACATATCTTCTTGTCCAGCATCCTGCTGGCCCTAGTAGTCAACTAAATGCTTCCAGGAAATGGATAGCCAGAACCTTAGGGCAAATTTTTTTTGCTCATGATGACTTGTAAGTAACTGGTATCTCATGACATGATACAGGATTGATGAACCTGCAGGCTGCAGGCCAAATGTGACCTATGGAGGTCAATGATAGTCTCCCCCTCTTGTACAGAAAAGTTCCCAAACATATTAGGTGGCTTATCAGTTAGAAAGGTGAGCAGAGCTGGTGGCAGCAGAGGGGATACCACTGTTATTACCCATCAATGATCACAAATAACAGCAGTATTCCCAGTGCCAGTTTAATTCTGCCACTACCATTCCTTTTTCAATCCAGAAGGGCTAGAATAATAGAATCATAGAACTGGAAGAGATCCCAAGGAGTCATCCAGTATAATCCCCTACCATGGAGGAATACACAGTCAGAGCACTCCCTACAGATGACCATTCAGCCTCTTTCCGAAAAACTCCAAAGGAGACTCCAAGGCAGCCTATTCTACTATTGAACAGCTCTTACCATTAGGAGGTTCTTCCTAATGTTTACATTGAGGTCATTCCCACTTACAGAAAAATCCAAATCTCGATTTGGCTCTGCTCCGCTATGCCAAATCAATTCCAAAAGGCCCCTCATCCACATATGAATGGGGACCTTTTGGAATTGCTGTTATTTGGCATGGACCTTCATCCCCGTTTGTTGGCCCCTCTCCCGGCCTCTGCGCTCCCTCCCCCAGCCTGCCCATGGCACCTTCCGCTCTTGACTTGGCTCCTTTCCCAGTTGGGTCTGAGGCTGAGAGAGTGTGACTTGCCCAAGGGAGGGAGGTGGCTCAGTGAAGATTTGAGGAGGAGGAGGAGGTGCCCACCACTGTCTCCCCCAGTCCCTTCCCCCATCCCCCCCGCCTGAATCACCACCGGACAGTGAGAAGGAGTAGTAGGAGGATGGAGGCGAGGCCGGGTGGAAGGAGCACGGACACTGGGGAATGGAGATGGGAGGAGGAGGAGGGGAGACTGTTTTCTGCTCCAGAGAATAGGGTCACACCCAGTGACACCTTTTTGGGTCCTTTAAAAAAAAACAAAAAAACTAATAGCAAAATCGTTAGAATGGCTAAGCAGCTATATGTTTCTACAAATAATTGCTTTGCCAATCTATCGCTTTTGCGCTTAGTTTTATTTGTTTTTTTTAAAAGGACCCAAAAAGGTGGCACTGGGTGTGTGTGTGACATTTCTGGGGATGGACGACACACGCACCCCTGCCATTTGTCCCTCCCCTTTTAAAAAGATCGATTCTGATCTGGAGTTCCCACTCTTAGGGATCACATCAGAATTGATTTTTTCCAAAAGAACCACCAAAAACTGGCTACCAAAATACCTCAGGCTTTTGGCGTTTGCTCCACATTTTTTCCATTGGAATTGATCCAGTGAGGATTGGGATCTATTTCCAGTGGGAACTAGGGGCACATACATTGAATCAGGATTTGAGGCTTATGGAATCTCTTTTCCTGTAGCTTGATTCCATTGTTCCAGGTCCTAAGAGATTATCAGACGGGGGACAGGATGTCCTTGTCCTGTCCTTTTCTCATCCTTAAAGTGTGATCATGAAAATAATTTCATATGATGTGATGCTTATCCTGTCAGTGTCCCAGCATTAAACTGTGATTGACCACGATCTCGTGAAAGACTTTCACATGACGTTGCACTTATCCTGTCATTGTCCCGTCTTTGAAGTCGAATGGTCCTGTCCTTGCCCTTCGTTTTGTATTAACGGATGAACTTGTTAATGCAGTTCTGCTTCACTGACAGTTTAATGACAGGATCATTGTGAACATGTGAATGTCTTTTACGTGATCGCTGTCACAGATGGGATAAGGATGGGCTTTGCTTCCATCCTCCATCTGATAATCTTCCTATTCTCTGGAGCAGAAAACAAGCTTGCTCCATCCTCAGCATAGCCTCCCTTCAAATATTTAAACATGAGTATCATATCTCCACTTAATCTTCTTCTCTTCCCCAAGCTAAGCATACTTTGAAGATTCTTGGAAGTGTTAGGAAGACAACATGCTCTCTCGATCCCTGCCCCTCATGGCTGGCAGCTCAGGGGGGAACTGCGGTAGCATCTATGTTGCACCCTATAATAAATACATCTCTTAGCAAGGGGCGGCTTCCATGTAGCCTGAAAGTAGCAGTTGTTAAACCTCTGCTAAAAAAGCCCTCCTTAGACCCCCTGATACATAACAACTATCGGCCTGTGTCGCTGCTGCCTTTTTTGGGTAAGATGATCGAGAGAGCAGTTGCCTTCCAGCTTCAAGCGATCTTGGAGGAAACGGATTTTCTAGACCCATTTCAAACTGGCTTCCCGGCGGGCTATGGAGTTGAGACTGCCATGGTCGCCTTAGTCGATGATCTCCGTCTGGGCATGGACAGGGGAAGCGTGTCCCTGTTAGTGCTTTTGGACATCTCAGCGGCTTTCGATACCATCGACCATGGCAACCTTCTGGAACGCCTGAGGGAGTTAGGTATCGGGGGCACTGCGCTCCAGTGGTTCCGTTCCTACTTCTTGGGTAGATTCCAGATGGTGCAGCTGGGGGACGTCTGCTCCAATAAGAGGGAACTTACATTGGTGTCCCTCAAGGAGCGATTCTGTCCCCCATGCTATTTAACATTTACATGAAACCACTGGGCGAGATCATCCGGAGACATGGGGCACGGTGTTATCAGTATGCTGATGACACCCAGATCTGCTTCTCTGTGTCTCCGACTGATGCAGTGACTAGTGATGGCATCTCTCCTCTAAATGCCTGCTTGGAGTCGGTAATGGGCTGGATAAGGAAAAACAGACTCAGCTTGAATCCAGAGAAAATGGAAGTACTAGTGATAGGTTCCCCAGGCCCGGGTACTGTAATTTCTCCACCTGTCCTGAACGGGGTCATACTCTCCCTGAAGGACTCTGTTCGCAGTCTGAGAGTGCTTCTGGACTCGTCACTCCAACTGACATCTCAGGTGGGTGTGACGGTCAGAAGTGCTTGTTACCAGCTTTGGTTGATACGCCAGCTGTGACTCTACCTGGACCGAAGTGACCTTGAAACTGTAGTACATGCTCTGGTAACCTCTCGATTGGATTTCTGTAATGCGCTCTACATGGGGTAACCCTTGTACCAAACCTGGAAGCTTCAATTAGTGCAGAACATGGCAGCGAGACTGGTTGCTGGATGCTCCAGGGCTGACCATATAACACCAATTTTGAAAGATCTTCATTGGCTGCCTATTCGCTTCCAGGCGCAATACAAGGTGTTGGTAATTATCTACAAAGCCCTAAATGGCTTGGGCCCAGGGTACTTGGAGGACCGCCTCTCCTCATATAATCCGCCCCGCACACTCAGATCTGTCGGGAAGAAATTGCTGAAGATCCCAACTGTGCATTATGCGGCGACCTCGCAAAGGGCCTTTTCCATCTCGGCCCCAAAAACATGGAATAACCTTCCCAACGAGCTCCGTTCCACCACCTCCCTGGATCTCTTCAAAAGGAACCTTAAGACCTATTTTTTTCACCAAGCTTTCCCCCCATGAGATGTGATATTATACACTCTCCCCCCATTTGTTATGACCTTGGCTATGTTCTCGGACTTTCAACTCTGTGTAATTAGTTTATTTTTTTAATACGATATTTTAAATTGTTTTATTGACAATTCTGTATTTTAATTGCATACTGTACGCCGCTTTGATCACCATGGAAAAGCGAGATAGAAATAAAATGTTATTATTATTATATTATTATTATTAAGCATACCCAGCTCCCTAAGATGCCCCTCATAAAAGCATGGTTTTCAGACTTCCCCTCCTTTTTGTCACCCTCCTCTGGACACGTTCCACCTTGTTAACATCTTCTTGAATTGTGGTGCCCAGAACTGGATGCAGTATTCCAGGTGAGGTCTGACCAAAGCAGAATAAAGTGGCACTATTATTGCCCTCAATCCAGACATTATATTCCTATCGATGCATCTTAGAATTGCATTGGCTTTCTTAGCTGCTGCATCACATTGCTGACTCAGGTTCATCCTGTGGTCCACTAAGACTCCTAGATCATGTACTGTTATCAAGCCAGGTATCACCCATCTTATATCTGTGCATTTCATTTTAACTGCCCAAATGTAGTATCCAACATTTTTCCCTGCTGAAATCCATTATTTGACTCTCCCACCCAGTTTTGGTTCCTCACCCCAGCATGGTACCTCTGAACACAGCAGTTCCATTCAGATATCCAGACTTCATTGATAGACCTTTTCCTCTGCCTCCATAATCCAGTCTTCCTTTGAAGCCATTAAGCTATCAACTGTCTTCGCCACATCTCATGACATTGATTGGGATCATATTGGTCATGCAATTGTACTTCTTTGGCCCTTGTGCAACAGGCCTATTCCTTTCATGGTTGCGTAAGCAGAGTTCCATGAGTGTAAACATTTGACATGAGCCTAATCTTATCATTAGTCTTGTCTAGAGCAGAGCCACCAAATCAACTGATTTATGTACATTTCGACTCACCCTCCAACACTTGATTGAATGGGTCTACTCTAGTTGGGATGAGCCTCCAGGATTCTAGCCATGCAGTTGTGCATTTTTGGATGGGGTGGTAACCATTTGTCACTGCCTTCAATGAGATTCACTGGGATGGGAGAAACCCTGGTTGTACAATCCCCCTTGCGCAAGGGGACAATAAAAAGGCACATGGAATCATCACACTGGTATTCATCACACTGGTATTCAGCAGGAGGGTGGTGTACTACAACCACCATGTAAGTACATCACTGTGGATTTGCACCATGTAAGCATGATGTTGGCTAATTTTGCTATGTGTGAAAATGTACTTTCTTTGCAACCTGCTACCAATTATTTTCACCAGATGACTGCAACTCCCAGCAGCCTTGGATAGCATGAGGAATGGGTGTTGTGATCCATAAACATTTGGAATGCTGCATAGTTGCTATCCCTTTCCTCAAGCAACCAGTTGGCAACTGCTCCAGTCCTTGTCATGTAACATGTGGAATGAGGTAAAAGCACCTGTTACAGACAAGTCCATTTGCTCTGATGACGTCCCATCTGGTTATATTCAGAATCATGTTTCAGTTTTAATCC
>NC_056524.1:6931653-6943757 GCF_019175285.1 Sceloporus undulatus
TACCTCCATTACATTAATAGAACGCAGAGAGAGAGAGAGAGAGAGAGAGAGAGAGAGAGAGAGAGAGAGAGAGAGAGAGTACAATCTGGCCAAATTTCCCAAACTTAACCAAAATGCATGTTTATTCCAGAGAAAGTCCCACTGTCTTCAATGGGGCTTACTTCTGTTCATTTTATTTCTCCACTTCTATCCTGTCTTTCCTCCAATGATCTCAAGATGATGTAAATGCTCTCCTGCCTCCCTTTGATCCTCACAACAACCCTGTGAGGTGGGTTAGGTTCAGAAATAGTGAGGGTGACTGATCCAGGGTCACTGAGTGAGTCTCATGACCCATCAGGGATTAGAATCTGAGGGTGCATCTACACTGTAGAAATAATGATGTTTGTCACCGTTTTAAGTGCTGTAGGTCCATCTTATGGAATCCTGAGATCTGTAGTTTTACAAGGTCTTTAGCCTTCTCTGCCAAAGGGTGCTGGGGCTTTCACAATACTACAAATCCTAGGATTCTGTAGGATGAAGCCATGGCAGTAGGTTGCTGAAGAGAGTCTTGGGAGTCTTAGGTGGCCTCTACACTATAGAAATAATGCAGTTTGACACCATTTTAAATGCTACAGCTCCATCCTATGGAATTGTGGGATTTATCATTTTACAAGGTGTTTAGCTCTCTCCGCTAAAGGATTCTGGTACTGTATTTCACAAAACTACAAATCCCAGGATTCTGTAGGGTCTTGGGAGTCTTAAGGTGCCTCTGCACTGTAGAAATAATGCAGTTTGGCCCCACTTTAACTGCTGTGGCTCCATCCAACAGAATTCTGAGATTTGTAGCACTTTTTGGCAGAGAAGGCTAGAGACCCCAGGATCCCATAGGATGGAGCTGCAGCACTTAAAGTGGAGTCAAACTGTGTTATTTCTACAGTGTAGATGCACCCTAAGGCTCCCAGGACCCACTTCAGCAATCTGACCATTACTCCATACTGCCTCTGAGTAAGCACATACATAGAGTTGCACTCTCCAGCCTTCTCACATGTCTATGAATGGGACATATGGTACAAACCGGAGCATATTTACTCAAAAGCAAGCACCAATGAGTGGAGCAGTAGAACTCAAACATTGTCCTTCCTTTTCCTCTGTGGGATGTGAGCATCCCACATTGCTTTCATTGCAACCACTCTCCAATTAATCTTTCCTTTCCTAAAACAGCAAACAGGCCAATAAAGAGCAGATGTTCTGTTTTAACCCGATGAAATCAGAGTCTCCCCAAGTAGTCCAAAAATCCAGACAGATCCCTTAATTTATCTGTTTTGTGATCAGAACAAACATCTGCTTAGATTTCCTCCCACCCACTTCTCAGCAAGACATTTAATACAAAATAAAAATAAAGGGGTACCCACCTAAGGTTGTGGTGGCAATGTGGGCCCTGGGTATCCTTTGGGGATTCTTTTCCAGAGAGGTGCCCTCTGCAATGGGAATGTCAAGGCTGATTCTTTCTACTGGAGCAACACAGAGGCACATGCATGCGCCGTCCAGAGGCATCTGAGCTGAGTGAGAGCAAGCCGAGAGAAAAAGTTAAGTCACCCAAGAAGGGGAGTGGGTGAACAGAGATTGCTTCTCACAGATTACTCCTTGGCTCTTCATGCGCTCTTCAGGTCTCATCCTGGTTTCCTTCAGAGCATCAGCCTGGCTAATGATTTGCAGAAGAGCATGTGATGCTCACTTTATGTTCCAAACCACTCTAATATTTGTTTTAAAACACACACACATCTCAGCTGGTTTCCTGGAGTTCTCGGTTTGTGTGTGGGTTGTATGCTGATTTCTTCTCTTGGTCGAGCATTCCTAAGAAGTGTCGGCCCCCAAAATCCCCTTTTATTGAGTGACTCTGGAGACCAGGGTTCGAATCTCAGCCATGGGGGGGGGGGGGGGGGGGGGAATCCATTCAGGCTGGGGGGTTTCTAGGATCTGTCTCCTCCAAAGTAACTTTACCAGCCTTTGCCAATAATGCAATTCTACCTGGTAGAGGATTTTTGGGGTGGCAGGAGCCAGTGTGGTGCAGTGGTTTGAGTGCCGGACTATGGAGACCAAGGTTTGAATCCTGGGTCAACCATATAAATCCATTGGGTGACCTTAGGCAAGTCACACTCTCTCAGCCCCAGAGGAAGGCCATATCAAACCACCTCTGATCAAATTTTGCCAAGAAAACTCTGTGATAGGTGTGAAGTTGAAGGCTTTCATGGACAGCATCCATAGTTTTTTGTGTTTTTTTCCGGACTATGTGGCCATGTTCTAGAAGAGTTTATTCCTGATGTTTCGCAAGCATCTGTGCCAGCCACAAATGCTGGTGAAACATCAGGAATAAACCCTTCTAGCACATGGTCCAAAAAAGCCCACAAAAAACTATCCATGATAGGTCTTCCTTAGGGTCGCCTTAAGTCAGAAACAACTTGAAGGCACATAACAATAACAGCAGCCCACCAACTAGCAAGTCTGCAACAACCAGAAATTCTCCTTTTGGACTGTAACACCCAGAATCCCCAATTCTGGGATGACAATGGGAAATCTCCTCTGGAGAAACTTGCCAAGAAAACCCCATAATAGGTTTGCCTCAGGGTCACCCAAAGTCAGAAACAACTTAAAGGCACACAACAACAACCCCACATTAGTTAGTTTTTTCTTTCTCTCTCAAGATAGGGACAGTTCGCCTACATTGTAGATGTGTGGATCTGGTTCGAATTGTGTCAATGATCATCAAGAAGCTGTGGGGCCAAGCTGTTTCTTTTGGAGCAACCCACAATACTGCTCTGCATAAGTGTTGAAAAGTCAAATGGGAAACAGCAGGGTTTCTTGTGTGTTTGCCAACACAATGTGGAAAGGAGGGAAGTATAACTCCTCAAAATGTTTTACTCCCTTTTTAATTTTTTGTTTTTTTTAAAAAAACACTCATAAATTATTTGATCACAGTTTAGTCAATGGGAGACTAATATCTGCACTGCAGAATTAAGGCAGCAGGACACCACTTGAATGGCCAAGGTTCAATGCTATAGAATCCTGGGATTTGTAGTTTTGTGCAATATTTAGCCTTCTTTCTCAAAGAACTCTGGTGCCAGAACTACAAATCCCATAGCATGAAGCCATGACAGTTAAAGCAGTGTCAAACTGCATTATTTGGGTCCCTGGCACATTATTGAGGTCACAACTCTGCAGGCACAGGGGCTACCTTTGATGGCCTCCATGTGATGGAGACCAAAGGCTTTTGCAACCAGTGCAATGCGTCTTGTCATAATTGGGGGGGGGGGCAGAGTCACAGGCATGATAATGTCCCTTGCAAACTCTATGTTCCTTGCAAACTCTGTAGCACAAGAGATGGCAGAGGGCATCAACAGAAGTATAGTGTGTAGATCAAGGGAAGTGATATTGCCACTCTATTCTGCTTTGGTCAGGCTTCACCTGGAATACTGTGTCCAGTTCTGGGCACCACAATTCAAGAAGGATATTGACAAACTGGAGTGTGTGCAGAGGATGGCAACCAAAATGATGAAAGGGCCTGGAAACCATCAAGCCCTATGAGGATTGACTTAGGGAGCTATACATGTTTAGTCTGCAGAAGACCTCAAGGGCCATCCAACACCATTCTGCCATTCAGGAATGCACAATCAAAACATCCCAGATGGATGGCCAACTGTCACGGCTCCATGCTATGGAATTTGTAGTTTGTTGTGGCACCAGAGTTGCCCAACAAAGAAGGCTAAACATTGCACAAAACTACATATCCCAGGATTTCATAGCATTGAGCCATGGCAGTTCAAGCAGTGTCCAACTTCATTAACTCTGCAGTGCAGATACAGTCTCCCACTGACTATACTGGGATTATGGGATAGCAGTACATGACCTTACTAGTACAAGCATATGTACTAGGTAGGTCATGTACTGCTATGCCATAATGACCCCTTGTCATTATGCATCTGAAAAAATAGATTGAAGTCTACAAAAGCTCATGCTGTTAACATCTTTCTTTCAATAAGTCTCAAAGGTGCGGCAAGATCTCTCTACTTACCAGGCTCTGGTTTCAGCACAAAGTCTACCTTTACAAGCAACATAAAAGTTTTGCATATTCATGAATAATTCTTTTCTCCTCCGCTAAACCCAGTGAAGAGGCCAAAGCAGGCAGCTTTAAACAAAATGTACCAATGTAAATTTCACACTTAAGTGACTGAGTTGGAAATGGAAACTCAAATTTTCACTACACATTTTTTTTTTAGGGCTAGAAAAACACACTGTAAATAAGTTCCCACAATTTGAATGTTTGCAACAGTTGAGAGGCTATCTTTGGGGATTTCAAATATTTTCCAGAGTTCATCATTTGGGAAATTCATTTAAGCAAAGAAAGAAAGAAAGAAAGAAAGAAAGAAAGAAAGAAAGAAAAGGTGATGATTCTGCCAGGGCCACACACACTCCATTCCCACTCTGAGCAACGTCAGTATTATTGTTAGCCTGACATTAAATCTCTATGGCCTAAAAACCCTAAAGACACTAGATCCTATCTGATCTTGGAAAAGCAGGGTCAGCCATCGTTAGAACTTGCATCGGAGATCACCAATAAATGCCAGGTGCTGTAGGAATTTCAGAGGAAGAAACTGGCAAAACCGCCTCTGATTATTGTTTGCCTAAGAAAACGTTATGAAATTCATGGGTCACCGTAAGTCAACAGGAGACTTGAAGACACAGAGAAACACACACAATCCCATTCAGGATTCTAACCAGCCATGACCAACTCTGCTGACTAAGGGATTATGGAAGTTTCAGTGCCAAAAAGGGGGATTGTTTGTTAGCCATATTCTCCTCCTGGATCTTGTCCATAGTAAGTGGCTTGAAATAGCCAATCCTTTCTTGATTTTCTGAATTTCTTTTTGACTAATATTTAGGGTTGCCAGGTCAGGAGCATCCCAAACCCAGCAATTTCAGGACCAAAGCCTGAGACTTATGGAGAACCCACTGCAATGTCACAAGGGGCCATCCCTAGTGATGCAGTTCAGTACAATTTCTTAGGCATCTACCACCGTTGTACCAAGAATGCCATTCAAATAAGAAACACTAAGTACTTTTCAAGGCACTGCTGTCACCCTAAGATCCATCGCCTCTCACACTGAGGACTGGGGAGAGGGTCCTGGCCTTGACATCTATGAACCCTATGAATGTTCAGCATTTTTAAAAACATAGCTGGCATTTTGTTGGGTACCAGCATAATGCCAATATAGTCCCCTTTTTTTGGCTGTTGCAGCAGGAGGATGAATTCACTTCAGGTTTTAATTCATGCTTTGAAGCAGTGGTTCCCAACTTTTTCTATGCCCCATACTATTAGGAAATGTTTGATTAATGTTTGGACTCCCTACAAAAGTAATATCACATTTGAAGATGAAGAAGTCTAATTTCTAATTTTTGAACCCCTAAGTGGATCATATACAATATTGCGGGTGAACAAATTGAGCTTTTAAAAATAATAAACGTTTAACTCAATGCATGAAATGAGCTGAATAGGTCCAGCACCTTGGACAGTTCCTTTAAACCTAGGAAAACCTGAGATGGATTCTCTGCCCCACTGGCATGTGGGCCACCCACCATCACTGGCATATTGATGGTCCCAGATGTTGCAGATCCCACTGTGAAGAAAGGTAACATATCAATCCTCACAATTTTGTTGCTGCAAAGAGAAGTTAATTTATTGCAAAGCCTAATGCAGCCCTCAGACTCTGCATTTAATGGAGTTACCTGGGTTTGTGTTTTCCACTGGATCGTATTCTCTCTCCCACTTTGTAAAACTGGTGGGATCTGCTAGCTCCTTTCTTCTGATCCTTTTGGCTCCCAGACTCGAACCTTTGACTGGACAAGTATCCCTTGCCTGACCCTCCACTTTTGTCCTGTCCTCTGCTGTGAACTCCAGCTATGGCCTGCTTCCAAGTCATATTCCTAGCAGACTTGACCGTATTACACCTTCCTGTCCAAATCCATGATTAATTATACAATGAGCAATTCTCTTTCTCCCCCAACCCAGATGTTTCCTGCTGTAATGCAAGAGTCTTTTTTTCATCTTTGTACTCCAGTCTGACACTCCGTTGTGAGTGCAAAAGTTATGCTATATATATGTTGTGTGCCTTGAAGTCATTTCCAACTCATGGTGACCCTATCATAGGGTTTCTTGGCAAATTTTGTTCAGAGGAGGTTTGCCATTGCCTTCCCCTGAGGCTGAGAGCATGTGGCTTGCTCAAGATCACCCTGTTGGGTTTCATGGCCAAGCTAGGAATCAAATCCTGGTCTCCAGAGTCATAGTCCAATACACAAACCACTATACCAAGCTGTACACTTCTCATATTCATAATGGTGTCTTCACTTAATTTTGTGAAAGAAGCAATGTGTAACATTAGACAATATATTTAGCACCACTGGCGGGGTGTTGTTTTTTAAAAGGTGTTCCTCCAAAGTCATCTGTTTGTGATTTTCCTCAGTTATGTATCACTGAAAACCAAAGGCAGACTCATCCATGCCATCCTGTTTCCAATTTCTATGTACAGTTGTGAAATCTGGACAAGGAAAAATGCATACAGGAAGAAGGAGGAGTTTTATGGTATTGAACTCAAAGTAGCCAATAAATGCGTCCTAGAGCAAATCAAGCCTGAATTCACTCCAGAGATCCAAATGGCTAAACAGAGGCTGCAATATTTTGGCCATATCATGAATGACGTAAAAGAGGAAAGAGGAAAACTACATTACAGTTGGATATACAAAATCAAGGAAGCCACGGCACTGAGCCTGCAGGTCATGAACAGGGCTGCTGAAGACTGGGGCTCTTGGAGGCCTCCCTTTCATAGGATCTCTATAGGTTGAAGCCAACTTGACAGTGAATAACCACAACAAATGTATCTTGCATTTAGCTTGCTTTTCTTTCTGACTGATCATTGGAACTTAAGTGCTGGCTTTTTTTGTTATTGTTGCAAATTTGAATGCTGATTGTTTATGTTCACACATGCACACGCACACACACACAAATGTGATTGTCAGTGTGGCATAGTTAGAATGTTGTACTATGACTCTGGAGACCAGACTTTGATCCCCAGTTTGACCATGAAATCCTCTGGGTGATCCTGGGCATGTCAACTCTCTCAGCTGCAAGGGAAGGCAATGGCAAACCTCCTCTGAACAAAACTTGCCTAGAAAACACCATGATAGGGTGTACTGTCCCCAGTTTTCCCAGCATGCAGTGAGGGGCTAGTGCAGGATTTGATTGCCAGACCCTTCTGGCTCTGCTGTAGCACTGCAACATCTGGATGCAAATCTTAAAGCCCTAAATAAAAGATGCAACAGAGGTAAAAATACACAACAGAAATTCCACTATAAAGAATTGTTGTTGGATCTTCTATGCTTGTTTCTGATTGTGTATCTTCTGGTGCTGTAGGCTATATTGCAAAGGAAGGAGCTGGCAAACCACCACTGAGTATTTCTTGCCTAAGAAAACCCCATGAAATTCATGGGGTTGCCATAAGTTGACAGGTACCCTGAAGGCACGCACATGCGCACACGCACATGCACACAGGGTTAAAAATTCTGCTTTCTTTTTCAAAGTGAAAAGAGATTAATCCCTATCCCTGGCAACTGGCAAATCCATAACAATTTTGGCCCTTCCTCTCTTTCTAAATGCACCTAGTAAAAGCAGCTCTTTCTTTAGGGTTTCTCCAGCTATCGCACCAAACCAATAATTTACAGGGACTACTGGCCTGAGCTGATGGGAGTTGCAGTCCAACAAGATCTGGAAGGTGTCATAAATCCCATAGAAACCGAAAATGGTTAGTGGCAGATGAAATCTGGGCAAAACTCAGGGAAGTTTCCCTTTTGGACTACAACTCCCCAAATCCCCCATTGGGGATTCTGTTAACTGTAGTCCAAAAGGGGAGCTTGCCTGAGCTCTGGATTGGGTGTGTACTTCTACAGGCTGAGTCAAGTAAATATATTTAAGTGTCCATCCAAAACCAGCCAAAGTGTTCCACAAGTTGGACTTGTCCAAATTGTCAGTGAGTCTCCCAGACTTCAGATGCATTTTTCCTTGGTACCAGATGTCTTCTAGCTTGGAGAATAATTTCTCATTGGGAAGAAATGTAAAGTATTTCTAAATAGGATTTTTTTTCCTGCCCTAAAAGAGTCCAGCCTGTGTTACTCAGCAGTGCAAAGTGAGTGAAAGTCTGGGTGATGGGATGAGAAAGTCAGTTGGGTGAGTGGGTGGGGGAAGGCAGGGGGGGGAGGAATCTGGAAAGGAAAAGGCTTGGCAGCTGTTTCCCCTAGTAGGCCAATTGCAGATGTGAACCTTTCCAAATGTACAGGCAACCTAGAAAAAACATTGGTTTGATTCAATGCATCTTGCCTGCCCTCTAACGGCAGGAGACATAAGTGCCTTTGCTATGATTTGTTATTACTATGTAAACCCACTGGGTGACCTTGGGCAAGTCACACTCTCTCAGCCTCAGAGAATGGCAATGGCAAACACCCTCTGAAGAAACTTGTCAAAAAACACTTCGGCTTGTCAACATCCTTTTTGAATTGTGCCCAGAACTGGACATGGTATTCCAGGTGAGACCTGACCAAAGCAGAATAGAGTGGGCACTATCACTTCTCTTGATCTAGACACTGTACTTCTATTGATGCAGCCTAGAATTGCATTGGCCTTTTTAGCTGCCGCATCACACTGTTGACTCATGTTCAACTTGTGGTCTACTAGGACTCCTAGATCCCTTTCACATGATGTCTTGTTAAACCAGGTCTCCCGCATTTTATAGCTATACATTTCATTTTTTCTACTTAAGTGAAGTGCCTTACATTTTTCCACGTTGAAATTCATTTTGTTAGTTTTGGCCCAGCTTTCTAATCTATTACGGTTGTTTTGAATTGTGATCCTCTCCTCTGGGGTATTAGCTACTCCTTCTAATTTGGTGTCATCTGCAAATTTGATAAGCATGCATTTTATTCCTTCAGCCAAGTCATTAATAAAGATGATGAATAGCCCTGGTCCCAGGAGAGAACCAGGATGAAGAGGAGCTGTTGCTGGGCACCTTTTGGGTTCAGCTGGTTAACCGATTACAGTCGTCTCATTCTGGACCCCATGGATAAAAAGTAACGCGGGACTCCAAGTTCCATTGTTTTCTATGGCAAACATTACAAACAGCTAGGCTTGCCATCCACAGAAGCTCAAATCAGATAAGAAAACTCCACTGTACAAATCCACCTAAGAGTCACATTGTCTAGTCCAGATTTTACTACCTTGTTTGCCAGGATATTGTGGCCATCGAGTTAGCCATCAAGTTGGCTGGAACATGTTGGCTCAGTCATGATCATTCATATCTTGCAAACTCAGGGCTGTGGCTTCCTTCATTGAATTTATCCACCAGTAATGTGGTCTCCTTCTTTTCCTATTGCCTTGTACTTTTTATTTTATTTTTTTATTTATTCCTGGTATTTATACCCCGCCCTTCAGCCCTAATGGCTATCATTTTTTGGTTGTTGTTTTGTGCCTTCAAGTTGTCTCAAACTTATGAAGACCCTATCATGGGGTTTGCTTGGCAAGGTTTGTTCAGAAGAGGTTTGCTGTTGCCTTTCCCTAAGTCTACCAAGCATTATTGTTTTTTATAGCTAAGGACTTTATCACACCAGTTGGCTGTCTTGTCACAATGGTGCTAATTTAAGAATGGAAGCATATCAGTTTGGCATCATTTCTTATCATACTTTCCACCACAATAGCACTTTGGTGATCCATAGGGCATGCTGGATCCATAGGGCTGCGAGGTGCATTCCAGTGATATGGGAAGGGACATATGTTCCTTATAGTGCTTTTCAACATTAAATAAAAAAGGGAAGGGGATTCAGATTCATTTCAAATTCTTTCAAATCATTTAAGACTTTTTAACGCAGGTGATGAACATACATGAAACAAAAATAACATAAAATGAAAGAATTATGATTTATCTTGAGTCAAGCAGGGAAGGTGAACATGGTTCAATGCATTGTTGTTGATTTCTTTTCCAGTGTAGGACTATACACAAAATGTGCAGTCTGACAAAAAATTGTTCAGTTGGAAAACAAATAACATTTACTTTAAAAATGAGAAGGAAACTAGACACATTGGGCTTATGAAATGCTTATGAAATGCTTAAATTACAAGGGCAGTATGCATGCAAATTAGCACTACATTTTAACTGCCTCAACTATATTAAAACACCTGTTTCTTTTCAGTCAGAACCTTCACCTTCTCAAACTTTATTTAAGAGCCAACATGGTTTGGTAGTTTGAATGCTGGAAATGGACTCTAAAAAGGCCAATGAGATTTTAGGCTGCATCAATAGAGGTATAGTGTCTAGCTCAAGGGAAGTAATAGTGCCACTCAATTCTGCTTTGGTCAGACCCCACCGGGAATACTGTGTCCAGTTCTGGGCACCACAATTCAAAAAGGATGTTGACAAATTGGAGCGTGTCCACCGAAAGATAACCAAAATGGTGAAGGGTCTGGAAACCATGCCTTATGAGGAACAACTTAGGGAGCTGGGGATATTTAGCCTTGAGAAGAGAAGGTTAAGAGGTGATATGATAACATTGTTTAAATATTTGAAAGGATGTCATATTGAGGAGGGAGCAAGCTTGTTTTCTGCAGCTACAGAGAGCAAGACCCAGACCAATGGATGCAAGCTACAGGAACTCCCTCAGAGTGTGATGGAATCTCCCTCCTTAGAGGTCTTTAAACAGAGGCTGGATGGCCATCTGTCGGGGATGCTTTGACCGAGAGTTCCTGCATGGCAGGGGGTTGGACTGGATGGCCCCTGTGGTCTCTTCCAACTCTATGATTCTATAGGATTCAAATCCCTGCTTGGCAATGGAAACCCACTGGGTGACCAATGGTGAGTATCCTCTGAGTAAGTCTTGCCAAGAAAACCTTGTGATAGGTTTCCCTTAGGGTTGCTAGTCAAAAACGACTTGAACAACAACAGTACTTATGGATTCAAGCTACAGGAAAAGAGATTCCACCTAAACATTAAGAAAAACTTATTGACTGTAATTCCTGTTTGACAGTGGAAGATGCTGCCCCAGAGTATACTGGAGTCTCCTTCTTTGGAGGTCTTCAAACAGAAGCCAGATGACCACCTCTCAAGAGTGCTTTGATGGTTCCTTCCTGCAAGGCAGAGGATTATACAGGATGCTCTCTTCCAACTCTATGATTCTATGACTTTAGACAAAACAACACTACACTGTTATTGTGTTATTATTCCACTTTAACCACTATGACTGCCTCCTGTGGATGCCTGGGATTTGGAGTTTAAGGAGGGGCATTTAGGCTTCTCAGACAGAGCTCTGAGGCCTCATCAGACTTCAAAGCCCAGAAAGCCACAGAAGGCTGCCATAGCATAGGTTTTTGTGAGTTTTTCAGGGTACATGGCCATGTTCTAGAAGAGTTTATTCCTGACGTTTCACCAGCATCTGAGCCTTCAACTTCATGCTGCCATAGCAATTAGTGGAAGAATAGTGCTATAGCAGTGTAGTGCAGTATTCTCAATCTGTTGCATCATTATAAGTGGTCTTGAAGTACTGTATATACTCGACTATAAGTCGACCTCATGTGTAAGTTGAGGGCAGGTTTACCAAGGGTAAAACTTAGGGGGATGTGATAAAGAATCTAAAGGATGAAGCAAAGAAAACAATGCCAAACAACTTACAAAATTCCAGCAGGCACAACTCTTTGGGCTCGCTCAAAAGGCTGGATGGATGAGAGAAGGCAGGGGGGGGTCACTGCTTCCAGGACAGATTCTACTCTTGCTTTTCACCAGAGCATGGTTCCTTTTTACCATAAGAGTTAAGGTACAGTACTTACATTGACCCATGGATAAGTTGACTTAGGTTTTTGAGGTCAATTTATTGACTAAAATTTCTAGATTTATAGCTGAGTATATACAGTAATCATGGCTTTGTCCTGTGAGGCTTGCCTTTCACAGCATTCATATTCAGCAAAGGCCTGTTGTGATGTTACTAAATAGGGAAGCCAGCCAAGTGACAATTGTGTGTCTATTTCAATGCATAATGGGTGC
>NC_056524.1:6943767-7010743 GCF_019175285.1 Sceloporus undulatus
CAATATGCACATCAGGACAATGGCAAGGGACTGCTGGTGCACACTAGGCACTCATGATGTGCAGTGGGACAACAGATAGTGCACATTGGTGGAGGCCGATGTGCATCAGCACACTCTTCCCAGTGCCCTGATACCAATCTTTGCAATTCACTGGGAGGGTTCTGTAGTACCTCTGCTACTTAGATATGTATGCAAAAAAATATGCAGCATAGACCATGATATATAATAGCAGCCAATGTCTGTTTGTGTGTGCAGGTGTATAAGTCGAGAACAGCTTCAAGACCATAGGACCTAGAAACTTGAATATTGTCATGGAAGCTAAGGGAAGGTAAGCTGTCTCATTGTGCTGTGAAGGGAAAGGCAACTATTTGGCTAAGTGGGTATTGGATACTTGTGTACACAAGCGTGTAAAAATACAACTGTGAGTTACACTGGGGTAACTTTCCAGGATTCGCAGCTGCTAAGTGCCACAAAAAGAATCCCTCACCTGTATTTCAATTCTAGTTAAATCAATTGTTTTCTCAGTGGCAAACCTGATTTCATAAAAATGATCCTTACACTTCCTATGTGATGGTCATTAATTTAAAACTAAACCATAAATCTTTATAATGCGACAATCAGATATGACTTTAATACACACACAAACACTACAAACAGTTTATTGTAAGGTTATCTTGAAACATCCTTCATTCATTTGTCTTCAGTATGGTTAGTGCTGCTGCTTGTTCTTGCTGATGAACTTTCTTTTTGAGTCTTTCAAAGCAGACTTGATTTCCTGGGTTATTGTGTCTTGCCATGGCTGTCTGCAAATGAAGAGCCATCAGAAGATCACTGAGAGCTTTGAATGAACCACATGGGTTTATGCTACTTTCCATAGAAGGCATAGGAGGCCTGGCATTCTCCTGACTGTAACATCTGCCCATTGTCAGTAAAAAAAGTAATTGAATCACCCTTCCTACTCCAAAAGAGATCACAGATTTAGATCATATTGACCCACTGTAACTATATACCTTTCAGAGTGTGCTGAAAATAGCCAAAGGTATTAATGGGGGGAAAGACACAAGATTTTGCCGGACCCTACTGGGAAGGGCAAGCCTTTACTTCCCTTCTCTCCCCCGACTCCCCTGAGTTAACTGAATGCAAAGTAGTTTTGCACTTTGAACTCAGCTTGCAGCAACTGAAGTAAGCTGAGGAGAAAGGGGAAAAGTAGGACGAGGGGGAGAGAGAAATTGGGACATTTGAAAAGCAGCAACAAAAATGGGACAACAGAGGATTAAACAGGAGTTGACACTGCTTTAACTGTCATGGCTCCATCCAATGGAATCCAGGGATTTGTAGTATGTTGTGGCACCAGAACTAAGGCTAAATATCTCACAAAATGACAAATCTCAGAATTGCATAGCATGGAGCTGTGACAATTAAAGCCGTATCAAACCGTATTCATTCTACAGTGCAGATGATGCCTTATTCCTTAAAAATAGTATTACCATATTCTATTCCCACCCTTGTTGGTGAATAGACTGTTGGAAGATCAGATTGGAAATGGGTTAACTTTGGGGCAATGCATATATTCCCATCATGATTATCTATTTCAGCAGTCTAAAACATTTTTCTTTTCACTTTCCCAAGGCGGGATCTCATTGTTCACATGGAAAAGTCCCCAAAGGAACAGCCTGTCAAAATGTGTCCTTCTCAAATATTTTTCTCTCTCCATCTTTCTTGTGGAATGTGACTCACACAGAGAGACCTGGACTGCATCAGTCGTCAGGCTCAACGTGAAGGACGGAAATAAACCCTTGGAGGTCCATGGGATTTTTCTAGAATTCATCTCCCTGCAGACACTGAAGGTCAAACAGTGACAGTGTTTCTGAGGGCTTTTCCAGAGAGGAACACAGAGTTGGAAGGGGATGCACAGGCTATTGAGTACAACTCAGTGCCAAAAAATATATTTTGAACATCCCAAGCAGGTAGCTATCTAGCCTTTAAAAAAAAAAGGTACCCAGAGAAAGAGACCGCACCACCTCCCTAGCAAACTGGTTCCATTGCTGGACTGCCCTTACTATCAAGACGTTCCTTCTAACTTTCAATTGAAATCTGTCCTCTTGTCAATTAAAATGACTGGATTCATAGAATCATAGCGTTGGAAGAGACCCCAAGGGCCAACCAGTCCAACTCCTGCCCTTCAAAGCACTCCTGAGAGATGGCCATCCAACATCTTGTTTAAAAGCCACCAAAGAAGAAGACATCACCACACTCCAAGGCAGAATATTCCACTGTCAAACAGCTCTTATCATCTGGAAGTTTTTCCTAATGTTGAGCTGGAACCTCTTTTCTTGTAATTTGCATCAATTGCTCTAGACTCTGGAGCATCAGAAAACAAGCTTGCTCCCTCCTCAATATGACATCCTTTCAAATATTTAAACAAGGCTATCATGTCACCTCTTAACCTTCTCTTCTTCAGGCTCAATATACCCAGCTCCCTAAGCATACCAAACTCTTTCATAGGGCATGGTTTCCAGGACTTTTACCATTTTGGTCACCCTCCTCTGGACACACTCCAGTTTGTCAACATCCTTCTTGAATTGTGGTGCCCAGAATTGGACGCAGTAGTCCAGGTGAGGCCTGACCAAAGCTGAATACAGTGGCACTATTACTTCCCTCAGTCTAGACACTACACTCTTATTGATGCAGCCTAGATCCATATTAATAACAGTTAACAAAAACAAGGAACATATTAGGGTTTTCACCTTCTGCATGACACTGTTGACTCATGTTCAGCCTGTGGCCCACTAAGACTCCTAGATCCCTTTCACTTGTACTGTTGGCTAGCCAAGTGTCCACCCTCTGAGAATCATAGAGTTGAAAGAGAGCTTAAGGGCCATCCAGTCCAACCCCTACCATGAAGGAACTCTCAATTAAAGCACTTCTGATAGGTGGTCATCCAGCCCCTGTTTAAAGACCTCCACCATTTTAGTTGCCCTCCTTTGGACATGCTCCAGTTTCTCAATGTCCTTTTTGAATTCTGGCGCCCAGAACTGGACACAATATTCTAGGTGGGGCCTGACCAGAGCAGAATATAGTGGCACTATTACTTCCCTTGATCTAGACACTATACTTCTATTGATGTAGCCTAAAATCGCATTGGCTTTTTTAGCTGCCGCATTGCACTGTTGACTCATGTTCAATTTGTGGTCTACTTGGAAAAGAGTGAGCAAGCATGTTCTCTGCTGCCCTAGGGCTATTACCAGGTATGATGGTATTAAGTTATAGGAGAGTAGATTTTGAATGAACATTAGAAGAACCTCTTGACAGTAAGAGCAGTTCAGCAAGGGAATCATTGCCTACAGAGATGGTGGGGTCTCCTTCTCTAGATATCTTTTAAAAAGAGGCTGGGCAGTTCCTACTGGAGATATTTTAGCTGGAGATCCTGTAGTGAGCAAGAGATTGAAATAGCTGGCTTATTCTTCCAACTCCATGATCCTCTCATTCCTAAATCCATTTTACAACCCCATAACTACCGAGCAGGATGGGAGACCACATGTTTTTCTTCTTACCTTCCTATGACCATCCTGAGTCCTTCCTTCTGTTTTATAGCCTGTTTTATAAGCTCACAGCATGAATCCACTGCACTTTGCTAGCATTAATACCACATTTTTTTTTTTAAAAAAAAGAGGATGTCTGCTTCTCTTTTAGGTTTAATCCCAACTCAAGCTGGGAGAGGAGACCTTTGCACACCCAAATGACCTCATCGGAAAGGCAGGGGGGGAAATGATACTCAGATTTCCAATGTGAAGTCGAAGGCTTTCATGGCCGGCATCTATAGTTTTTTGTGGGTTTTTTGGGCTATGTGGCCATGTTCTAGAAGAGTTTATTCCTGACGTTTCATCAGCATCTGTGGCTGGCATCAGAAGATGCCAGCTAGATGCTGGCAAAACATCGGAGAGAAACTCTTCTAGAACCTGGCCACATAGCCCAAAAAACTCACAAAAATACTCAGATTGTTAACATATTCTGAATCTGCAGATATGTTTGCCCTTAATAGTCTAGTCATTCGTTCTTGTTTAACAGAAGGAAAATGATCTTGCTCATTGCGGTTTGCAGTCATACTCACCCTGGCTTCATTTCAGGAGGGCGTGGCAATGGCTTCATGAATCCTTTTTTCCCTACCAGCCAATATGTATCTTCTAAGCCTTTCCCCTGTCAATAAAGGGACAGAAATAGATGAGTCATTTGAACAACCTGTGCAATTCTGCAGATGATATCCAGCCCATCCTGTAACCCCTCCAGGTCTGGTTCATATAAAAGATCCCTGTTCAGTAGGGTTCCCAGACCTCCAGTCCTGATCCCGAGTCTCAAAATCTGGACCTTCTTTTCCCATTCCTCTGGGCAAGAGGGAGAAATCTCATGGAAAGAGCATTGTCTTGAAAATTCTTAGGCCCCAACAAAGAGGCCCGAAATAAGAAATAAGAAATATTAATTTAAAGTAGATAAGAAGAGCACATTAGAAAGGGAATAGAAGTAAAAGTCAATAATAACGGAGGCTTGATTCAGACTGCAGATACTAGGAAGTTTTGTGTTATTAGGGACTCAATGTTATTTGTTATAAGTACATTAGGGTAACTTTAGGTTAATGTATGTATCATGTGTAGGTTGTTATTGTATATACATTTATAGGTTGTGCTAATATATGTGTAAATATATGTGCATAGAGGATGTATTTATGAGTAAAGTGATGTATGTGTATACATGATGGTTAAATATACGTAGAAAACATTTTAATTACTATTAAAGATTAAAAGAAAAAAAGAAAATTCATAGGCCTCATATTATAGACTACTTTTTGTTTTAAAGATGAGCTTGCAAAGGGTTCTGATAACTGTTCTTGTGTGCCTGCTTTAAGTCACTTCTGACTTATGGCAACTCCAAGGCAATCATATCAGAGGGTTTTCTAGGCATGATTTATTCAGAGGAGGCTTGCCATTGCCTTCGCCTGAGGCTGAGAGTGTGTGACTTGCCCAAGGCCAATCAGTGGGTTTCATGGCCAAGCTAGGAATTGAACCCTGGTCTCCAGAGTTGTAGTCCAACACTCAAACCACTATGCCATGCTAGGTCTCTCTGAGCAACTGGGGATGATACTTAATGTCTCACCATTAATGACATTACCAGGGTACACCCCTATGATGGGAGCTAGCATTGTGTAGTGGTTGTGTAGTGGTTTGACTATGACTTTGGGGACCAGGGTTCAATTCCTCATTTGGCCATGGAAACCCACTGGATGACCTTGGATGAGCCACATACACTCACCCCTAGAAAACCCCATGATAGGTTTGCTGTAGGGAGTCACCATAGATCGGAAAATTCCTGAAGGCACACACCAACAACAAACCCGTGACTCATCCGTAATTGTTTCATATTCACAATTGTCACATAGTCACAGTTGTGACAATATTGCCATGATCACAACTTCCCCGACCTCAAACCTACGTTTCTGTGTGGGGAATAGTTCTATCAGGTTTGGGTCAGGCCAAGAGAAGTTAGGGTTCATCTGCACTGTAGAAATAATCTGGTTTGACACCACTTTAATTTCCACAGCTCAATGCTATGGAATTCTGGAAATTGTAGTTTGTTATGGCACCAGAGCACACGCTCATAGGTGGATATATGGTTTATCAGATAATCATTTATTGTTATTGTTGCTGTGTTGTGTTGTTTCCAATTTATAGCAACCCTAAGGCAAACTTAACATGGATAACCATGGCATATCTTTAATGTACCCACTCCTCTGACATTAAAAAAAATGTTGCCTTGGGCTGCATCTGCACTGCAGGATTAGTGCCGTTTGGCAATACTGTAACTGCCACGACTCAATGCTATTGAATCCTGAGATTTATAATTTGTTGTGGCACCAGAACACTCTGATAGAAAAGGTGAAATATCTCCCAAAAACAACAACTCAGAATTCCTAGCATTGAGCCATGGTAGTTAAAGCAGTATCAAACTGCATTATTTCTGCAGTGCAGATGCAGCCTTTGACTACATTAGCATGGGTCAGGTAGGATACAGAAATGTTCCCAGCAATTAACTTCTTGTTGGCTCATGTTTCTTACCTTCAGTTCGGTCTTCCCTCTGAAGTCTATTTTATATCCTTCATTTAGGCTCCGGAGTGTTTTCATTGTGCTTTGGCTGATGTGAATTCTAAAGGCTGAGATTGGAAAGAAAGAAAGAAAGAAAGAAAGAAAGAAAGAAAGAAAGAGGGAGGATATTATATATATATCTATATCTTATTATGCCTTCAAGCTTCAGTTCAGAGCCCTATGATCCTAGTGAGAGCAAGCTTGTTAGCAAATCTGGAAGACAGAGCTTGGAGCCATCAACTAAACCAAGGGCTTTTCATCTGCGGTCCATGGATCCCCTATAAAAGCAAAGCTTAGCAAGTATGGTAGGTGGGGGGCAATTTTCTGCCCCAGGTTTAAAAAATGCCAACAGAATGGGACCCAGAGGTAGCAGATGTCCAGATGTCATTCTCAGGGTGACCAGATGTCCTAACCACATTGCCTAGGAGGAAGACTTTCAAATATGAAGACTCTCTGGATGTTTGTCTCAGTTGAGATAAATTCCACAGTGAAATCACTTTAAAATCTTCCAAATAAACCACTATATATTTTATAAATTTAACATGTGGCTGTTTAAAATGCATACTACAGTATTTTATTAATGCATGCCATGACCCTCTTTGAAGTGGAGTTGTGGCACAACATTCTGCAATACTTGCTGAACTGATCACTGTGTCTTAATATTTGCAGTAAAATGTGCGACGCAAGGCCAGAAAGTGATTTCTGTTTTTACAATATGCTCTGTCTACTTGATCTTTATGGAACAAATTGCATTTATGTGAGGAGAACACTGCAAAATAAAAGCTGAAAACACCCCAGTAAATATAAATTCATGCTTCCTAGTATAGCATGATCACACAAAGATTTTCACATGATGTCACACTTATTCATTACTTCTCCTGTGATTAACCTGAAATTGCTCAAAATGGAAGAAATTTTGGAATTCCTCCTGGTCAGAAGGTTGAAATGTAGGACATGACGGGGAAAAGGAGGACGCCTGGTCACCCAGAGAGGTAGCCAGTCCCTCTTCTGATTCTGAACAATTGGCAATATGCAAACCAAGGCACACAAACACAGCCAAGCATGGGAAGTTGGGTTTAGCACACTTTACAATTTGGATGTTAAAATTCCAGGAACGACAGCTCAGCTCTCTATTATTTTTGACTAAAGAAAAGGCACTTCAGGGAGTTATAATGTAGGAGCCAAGAGCCGTCCTCGGAGGGCTGCATTTCCCCCAACTTCTTTACGATGGGCTTTCAGGGGAATCCATGAACTTATTGCAAAGAAGAAAAACTTTTCCCCCCTTCAATTTATTTCCTGTGGCTTAAAAAGCTGATGTTGTGGAGAAATGGATTTTCAAATTATAAAACTGAGTTCTTGGAGATTATCACAAGGGGGACACAACATTATTGTCACGCCCCTGTCTTGTCCTTCTCTGCAATCGCCAGAAGGACTTTCAGATGATGTTGCACTTATCTATACATCCAGAAAGCTCAGGTGACAGCAATCACCTGAAAGACTTTCATATGACATCGTACTGATCCTGTCATTGTCCCATCATTGAAGTGGCATTGCCTGTCTTTTGTATTAACAGGAGTTCATGTTAACACAATGCTGTTTCAATGATGGGATAATGACAGGATCAGCGCTACTTTATTTATTTATTTTTACCCTGCCTCTCCCACAGGATCAAGGTGGCTTACAACAGTCATAAAATGCAATGTAGAAACACATCATACCTTATAAAATAGATCTTATTATCCCCTCCTTCCTAAACAAGACAATAATTCTTACATTCTTCTTATTATTATTACATTATGAAAGGCTTTTGCACGATTGTGATAAGGGCAGGGGAGTGATACCATCCCTGTCCTGGCTGTGTGTGATAATCTCCATTCACATTGTTTTGCTGGAAGCAAGGGCCATCCATTCAGACATCCACTCCGGTGGGCCCATAAACACCAGTCCCTGAATTCCCCATATTATTTTAAAAATTGGTACAATTTTCAGGCAATTTGTGTCCCCAAACCATATAGAAAGCCTCCAAGCATGTGAAAACAAACTTAAATTCTCCAGTTCACCTCTCAGAACCCTGTACTACATCCCAAACCTCCATGTTCCCCAGCAGGCCCTCTCAAAATGGCAAGAGAAAGTGATGCAGTAGTTCACTTACAGATGAAAACAGATAATTGGGCTTGCTGGAGTTATTTGTTGGGGGGGGGGGGAATGACCTTTGGACCCCACATAGATGCTCGTACCTGCTATATATACATAACCAGGTAGCATATGGTCATCGGAGATTATCACACGGGGTTATAAAACGGGACAAAAAGGGAATGCTCTGGTCATTATAGCATGATCACACAAAGATTTTCACATGATGTCTCACTTATTCATTACTTCTCCTGTGATTAACCTGAAATTGTTCCATAACTACTTATCAACTAGGAAACCCCATGAATGGTTTGCCAATAGTGCTTCATTTGCGCTATTGCGCATGTGTGGAAGCTAATAAGGATGCATTCGGGCTGTCAGAGAGCTTTTCCCAGACTGCGCTTTGGCATAGACAGTTTGCTCTCATTGCTCGGATCATTTTGGGAGTAGATTTCTGTCTTATTTTCAGGTATAGGGCACTATTTTATTTGAACTGGATGTATAGACAGTACAATACAATACTGTACATTGCCTTTATTACAGTCAACAGACCTCAAGGCGATACAAAAGTTAAAAAAAGAAATCAGTTTTAAATATAGAATATACATTCTTGAATATAGATATTTTATTTTGTTGTGTTTGAGACGGACCCATATTTTTGGGACATGCGCAGCAGCATGATAATGGTGCACGCTTGAAACATCCAATCATGATATGCTAACGATGCAGCAACATGATCGGCTTTTGTATGCAAAACGGGACTGCGCTTTTTTCACTTTTATTTCATTGTTATAGCACAATTGCACAACTATGAGGAACTATAGATTGCTATAGTGTTGTTGTTGTTGTTGTTGTTGTTGTTGTTATTATTATTATTATTATTAACCTTTATTTATAAAGCGCTGTAAATTTACACAGCGCTGTACATACAATCTTTTTAATTGGACGGTTCCCTGCCCTCAGGCTTACGATCTAAAAAGTGCTGTGCTTCCGTTATCTCCCCATAGCGCGATTGTTGGGGAATTGGCCTTAGTGTGATAATCTCCACCATTACGATCATGTTGAATACGGGTAGAAGGTCCATAGTTTTCATTAAACTCTTAAGGGGATCTGTGACCAATTATGTTTAAGAACCATTGAACTAACAGTGGTCTGTAATAAAGAGAAAGTTATCAGGGGCAACTGGGAGAGGAAATACTGCCAGCCCTCTACATTTGCAGCTTTAACTTTTGCAGATTTGATTATTCATGGATCTTTTTTAAAAAAATATGTTCTCTCTTGTAATTTCTAGGTCCTCCAATGTGACTCCACGGTCCAGGAGCTGGAGTTACCTACAGATTCCTAGAGAGAACACTTTATGTATCTGTAGGTCCTCCAGCACAATTCTATGGTCAACTTCCAGTCGACGTTGACCATAAAGCTGCCCCAGAGGACTTTGAAATTCGTAGAGAGGCATTCTCTCAGGTAAAAAAGATGGTGGTCATTTTATTTGCTGTTTTTCCACTTTCACAGGGGTCCTGCACCTCTAATGCCAGCAAATGGGGAAGACCCACTGTATGTGGGTTTTGCTTTCTCTGGCTGCATAACTAAGAGCAAGAAGATGTGTAGGACAAATAGAATGGATTGCTGCTCCCCTTTGTGGAAGTGACATGGCATCACACTTGCACAGGTGACTCTATTTTATTTTTTATTTACGGTGTTTATACCCTGCCCTTCAGTCCTAAAGGCTCTCAGAGCGGCTTACAATTATTATCGTTATTATTAGTACTTTTTATTACTTTATTGTTTTTACTTTACCACTAGGGGGCAATAAAGGGAGAATGAAACTCCTTTCTTTCTGTGCTTCCTTGCAACTAGTTTTCTCCTCCTTCAATTCACTTTCACCCCTTCTTGGTCATTTTGCGAAAAGTAGTTCAACTAATCATTTCATCAAGTACGTATTTGACTCTGATAAATCTTTCCCTTCTATAAAGACATCAATAAATGGTGGTTCCAAGCACCAGTTTCCACAATAATTAACTGTCCTTCCCAGGTCAGGTAGCAATCAATCAATCAGTCAGTCAGTCATAAAAATAGGACAGTGATCAAATTTCTATATCAGCCTAGATCTTCCCCCATTGAACACTTGTTCAACATTTGTGCAAAAAACAAAAAGCCTTTGTAAAAAAAACAACAACCACCAAACACTTGCAAAGTCTAGAGTTCAGAAAAATACAGGGTGAAAACGAAATCTACAGCGCTATATAAATAATAATAATAATAATAATAATAATAAGGCTAATACAAATATCAGAAAGTCACTTAACTTTGAACAACTCCCCACCCCCCAAGATATTCTTGATATTTTTCTTGAAAAATACTTTCCAAATATTTATATATTCACAGCAAAGGGAAGAAAGTCTTTTTATGTCTGTTTTATCATTATTATTTATTAGATTTTTGATTTGTAAAGAATAGTGTTTAGAACAGATATGTATGTTTGCCTATATAATGTGTTTTGTTTTATGTATATAGTGTTTCTTTTTCATTAAAAAAAAAGTACAGTGGTCCCTCCCCGTTCATTGGATTTAGGGGTGAAGGGCACCCGCAAATGTGGAAAAACCACAAATAAAAAAAAATGACCTAAGAGAACACCTCTCTAGGAATCTCCAGTTCCTCCAGTGCAACTCTATGGTCAACATTTGCCAGATGTTGATCACAGAATCATGCTAGAGGACCTACAAATGCCTAGAGAAGTGCTTTCTCTAGGAACTTGTAGGTTCTCCAGCACAACTCTCTGGTCAACTTCCAGCAGTATTGCGCTGGAGGACCTAGAGATTCCTAGAGAGAACATATTAATCAGAAACGCAAATAGTCAAATCCGCAAAAGTCAATGCCGCAAATGTGAAGGGCCAACCATAATTGTTTGGACTAAACACAAAGACTCTCCCAACCAGCATGTCTACTGGCCATGTTGGCTGGGTGATTTTAAGAGCTGTAGTCAAGGCTATACCACAACTAGTACTGTCTGGACTATACCATTGCTAGTCTTAAATTAACATCTGGGCTAGTGATTGCTCAAAAGATGTAATATTCCTCCATACAGCTCATTTTCCTGTGCACAGAAAGATAGATGGTCAGAGGCAGAACTTAGAAAATGTAAGTTTTGGACTATAGTTCCCAGACTCCTGTCCCAGGCTGGCTGGGGGATTCTGGGAATTATAGTCCAAAACCACAATTTTCCCAAACTCTGCTCAGTATTCATGGCTGAGCTGTCGTCCGCACAAAACTGATAGAACACTTACGGAGCCCAGTGGATTCGATCCGGGAAGCCGTATTCACCGTATCCCCAAATAGACAATATCGAGGCATGGTGAGACCCACCACGCCTGCAGCACAAGGACCTAGGGAATTTTAAAAGAAAGACAAGGAAAGAAAAGGCAAAAACATTTTTGTAAGATAGTCTTCCTCCATCTGAAACAGAGTTTCACCAATAGTAAAAACTGTCACATTGCAGCCACTAAATTCTATGAAATACTATTGCATGCAGACATCAGTACAGTACTGTCAAATGCTAACAGTTGTGAAATGCTATCAAATATCTCAGACTCAGGGAAGGCAATGGCAAGCCTCCTCTAAACAAATCGTTTCAAGAAAACCAGAGGATAAGTTCTCCTTAGGGTTGCCATAAGTCGGAAAGGCACACAACAACAAGCTATTACAAACCAGCCACTCCATGCTGTCAGATACTAACTACTATAGCATGACAGCTCCGAAATGCTTTTAAATAGCAAACCAGACACTCAGCCACTAATGACCATTGTATGCATTTTTAACTGATGTTATCTGTTGTATATTAATCTGTTGTTGATCCTCACCTTGATCCATGGGAAGAGGCATGTAACAAATAATAGTGGTGATGATGATGATGATGATGATGATGATGATGATGATGATGTCAGCTATGAAATACTGTTAAATACTGTTGCAAACCAGCCACTCAGTACTGTCAAATAGTAACTACCACTACATGCCAGCTATTAAATGCAGTACTATATGAAAGTACATCAGCCACTCAGCACTGTTCAGTACAAATGACCACTGCATTTCAACTGTTAAATCATTTCAAATATTACTGTCAGAAGCTGCTAATTACCTCTGAATGTCAGCTACTAAATACTGCCAAATATCACTATTAAGTGCCCTTAGCTGCCATACACCATAGTTCTTCTGTTAGCTTTCAAGTGCTGTGTAAAATCATAGAGTTGGAAGAGACCACAAGGGCCATCCAGTCCAACCCCCTCCCATGCAGGAACTCTCAATCAAAGCATACCTGACATACAAAGGGAAAGGCCTAAATACCCTAACAGCACCAGATCCCCTTTTAAATAAGGGACACCATTTTTACTATGACATTGTATTTAATGGGACTTGGACTTCCATGGATTTTTGTATCCACGGAAGGTCCTGCAACCAAACCCCAGTGGATACCAAGAGCCCACTGTAGTAGATTCCACTTAGTAAATAATGCCACTCTATATCCAAAACTCAGAATATGAATACAGATTTCATAGGATGTCAGACACAGAAATCAGCAACTCCCAAAATATGTGACTGATATTGAAACCAAGACACACAATCCCAACTAAGCACTGAAAATCTAATTAAACATGCTTTACAATTCTTGGCAAAACCCTGGACCACCCACTCCCATTCTTAAGGGACCTGAAATCTGATGAGCTGATCTGGCATACAAATTGTGTTTATAGGATTGTTATCTCATCCTTCTGGCTCTTTCAGAAATAGTCAAGAAACCCTAAGCTCATGTTGTGTCCCTACTCCCACTCCTTCTGCCAGTTGCTTGCTGGCTTGTTATTGTTGTGTGCCTTTAAGTCGTTTCCCACCTATGGCAAACTTATCACAAGGTTTTCTTGGCAAGTTTCTTCAGAGGGCATGAGCTTTATTGGTTTCAGTTTTCTTCAAATGTATTGGAGATTACTGCACTGCGCTTTTTCATCCTTCTGTCCTGACCTAGGTGCGGGCTGAAACCTTTTAAGCATGGATTTTATCACATGCCTCCATGCCTAGGTCAGAGGCATCCTGTACCCGATCATGGCATCCTATACCCGATCTGGACTTTTTCCATATTTTGCAAAGAATGAGAAAATCTCCTTCTTTCAAAAAGTGCCAGAGAAGTCTGGATCAGTTATGGGATGCCATGATCAGAAAGGGGATGCCTCCAACCTGGGCATGGAGGTGTGTGATAAAATCTGTGCTTAAAGGGTTAAAGCATTC
Source organism: Sceloporus undulatus (assembly GCF_019175285.1). NCBI lineage: Eukaryota > Metazoa > Chordata > Lepidosauria > Squamata > Phrynosomatidae > Sceloporus > Sceloporus undulatus. Next base: position 6,957,309 of record NC_056524.1, read on the forward strand.
ATCTAGGTCGGGATGGAAGGATAGAAAAGGGCAGTGCAATAATCTCCACTGATGGTGTTGGAAGTGTTGTTGTGTTCCATCTATCAGAAGTGTTTCGACTGTGAATTCCTGCATTGGAGGGGGTTTAACTGGATGACCATAGGATCTCTCCCAACTCTATGATTCTATTAAGTCATTTCTGAAGTCACAGGGTTTCCTTAGCAAGATCTGTTCAGAGAGAGTGTTGCCTTTGCCTCCTTCTCAGGCTTAGAGAATGTAACTTGAATAGACTCACTGCTCCACTGACATGGGAGCCATGAAAAACCACTGGTAGTGGCAGTCTGTGACATCTGGGAAGTATCAGATTGGGGAAGCCCATTACCAGTCTGAGAGACCTATCACTTTCCAATTTATTTTTCACTAGCTCTCTCCCAAAGTTTGAAAGCAAATGAAAGAGTGAAATTGGTGTTTCAACTTGAAGCAGAGAATTGCATCCTGAATGTACACACCAATGTTCATTCCAATACCTCAGTATTTGATGGAGGTGCTGCATGCACACAATAATGAGGCAGTCAATAATGAGGGAGTTATTTCATTAGGGCAGGTTTGTTTTTGCTAAAGCCAGACAATTCCGCTGCATTTCAAACCAAAACAAAGCAGGAAGAAATTCAGCACTGATACCTGAGTGCAGCCCCATCCGAATTCTGATGGGCACACCTGGAAGATGTTTCACTTTGAATGAACCCACAGAGCTGAGGATATCCAGAGCCATGTTGGCAATTTCAGCAGCATGTCTTTGGCCGTTGCGTTTTGGAAGTCCTGAAGCAACCATATAAGCATCTCCAATGGTTTCTACCTGTAAATCAAAGGTATAGTTTTTAATAAAGGGCAAACAGAATGGCAGGTGTGAAGACCTGAAATTCATAGAATCCCAAAATTATAGGCCAAAATCTTCCATTCATCTGTGTTAGAGTTTATTTCTTATTTCTTCTTCTGCTTCCATGGGAGGATGGAGCAAAACTTTATACTCATGGAGTTATAGAAGGGAGGGGAGAGGGAGGTTCTATGGTTCTGCTTCATTAATGAATTGCACAAGAAAATGGACAACAAAATGCACATTGTGTAATAGTGTGCAAGGTGAAACCATGCATGATGGCACCACATGTTCAACTCTTCTTCTACAACTTTGAAATGAATGTGATCATTCTGCAATAGACAAAAAAATCATTTGCTTCCATCAACACCATCAAGCATAAGTTATGAAAACCCATAGTTGTCATGTCACATTGCTGGGTCATATTCATCTTGGGATCCACTAATTTATCTATACCATATGTATTAATTGTAAGCCAGGTCTCCTGCATCCTATACATGAGGTGTCGCCTCACCTTTATATATCTATCCCAGAGTTCATATGGCCCAGAATTCTAGCTTGTCCAGATCCTTTTGAATCTCGATCCTGACCTCCATGGCATTCATTATCCCTCTTAGCTTTGTGACATCTTCAGGTTGATAATGAACCCCTTTACAAATCATTTATACAAAAACGTTAAAGGGCATACAACCACCTGAGACCTTCCCTCTACCAGAGGGAGTTTGACTTTGGGAAAGTCACACTCTCTCAGCCAGAGAGGATGGCAATGGCAGCCCTCTCTGAAGAAGCATGCCAAGAAAACCCTATGATAGGTTTGCCTTAGGGTCACCATATTTTGAAAGCAATTGAAGGCATACAACAACAAGCAGATGCAGCCAAGGTCTGTGTACATTGGACCATCAGCAAAGGTGTCACTATTTCACTCATTTTGGATGGATATAATGAGTGAGATAGTGACACCGTCCTTTGCTGATGGCCCAATGTACACAGACTTTGGCTGCATCTGCTTGTTGTTGTATCCATCCAATGGGGGCAAATTGGTTTTTGGAGTACTTTGGAATTCTGGATAAGGAGCACTCAACTTGTATAGCCATCTCAAGGATCAAGGCACTAACTCAACACTGGCATTACAACAGTAGTAGATCAAGAACATGGGATGTTGTCTCAAATCAGGTGAGACAGTTCATCCAAATGAGGTCCATCCTCTGTTTTCAAGCAGAGGAGGGGCTTTCCCAATGTCTGCTTTTTAAGCGGAGATACCAGTATTCAAGATGTTGCCATGGTGGCAGGGGGATCATGGGAGTGGTAGCCTTCAATTTTAACTTTCCCAAGCATTTGCCTGAACCTTACCTTGTAAACATCATGATGGCCAATGATGGCATCGAAGAGAGTGTAAAGGTCATTCAGAAGGTCCACAATCTGAATGGGTTCACTGAGGGCCGAGGATCGCCGTGAAGCCAATGATGTCACTGAAGGAGATTGTACCGCATCAAAATATTCTGGTCAACTGGTGCCACCAGTTTTCAGAGTTTCCGCCACAGATCTAAAATTATTATTATGTTATTTATTTATTCATTTCTAGCCGCCTTTTCCAGAAGGGATCAAGGTGGACCACAAGATGAAAACATTTTTTAAACTTTACAATAAAATTTAAAAATCAACTAAAGCATGTAAAAAAAGTATTAAATTAATACCAAAAAAAAAATCAAGAGTTAAAAAAGTTACTTAAAACAAGAGTTAAAAACATAACATAAAATTATGCAGGAATCTCAGTCTAGGCAACCTAATACTGAAAAGCTTTCCAAGAGAGCAGCAGGCTGCATCTGAGCTGCAGAAATTCTAGGTTTGACACTGCTTTAACTCCCATGGCTGCATGCTATGGAATCCTAGGATTTGTAGTTTGTTGTGGCAGAGAAGGCTAAAGACCTTGTGAACCTACAAATCCCAGAATTCCAAAGCCTTGAGCCATGGCAGTTAAAGTGGTGTCAAACTGCACTAGTTCTGCAGTGCTGATGCAGCCTTGGTCAACCCAGTTAATTTCTCATCTACCCTACAGGGTTGCTGTGAGGATAAACTAGATGGGGCAGATTCATGTATACCATCCTGAGCATCTTGGAGTAGAATCTGCAGCTGAAGACGTTTTCATTTAGACAGGTGTTTGGTGGCTAGATTTTATTTGAGTGCTGTTTTAATGTTTTAATGTTTTATCATTTTGTTGTTTTGAATTAGGCTGTTTTATCCACATTTTAGTTGTTAGCAGTGTTTATTTTTAACTTTTGTATTCAATGTTTTAACCTTGCATTTTTTAATATATTGTAAACCGCCTTGAATCCCAAAGTGGGAGAAAGGCAGGATATAAAACTTGGAAATACATAAATAGAACCATTCCTTCCTATTTATCACTTCTTCTGTTCTCAGCAGCAGCAAAACCATCCCTTCTATTTTCATAGTTTTCTGCGGAGAGGAGGGGAGGGCAGGTTGGTATATTACCAAAATGAAATAATCTGCATAGAAGACAGAGTATCAACAACCTTTGAATTCCCAAGCCTTGCAGAAATGATGATGATGATGATGATGATGCCTGGAGAGTAGGAGGAAAAAAATACAACAAAACTCAAGGAATACAAGCCAAGTCTCCCTTATCAGAAATGCTTGGGATCAGAAGAGTTTTGGGTTTGGGTTATTTTTTCTTTCCAATTTTGGAACATCATCATTTTTTTTCTTCTGTAAGCTTTTTAACACCTTGCCTGATGAAGAAGCCAGTGGAGCTTTGAAAGCTTGCAACCAACATCTATAGTATGCATTTTGGTTGGTCCAATAAAGGTATCATGGTTTGGTGGATTTTTGATGTAACTGAGGGTGACTAGGAATGTAACTTATCACTAATTTTCTTCTTGATGCAGTTCTAATTCTTGAAGCACTGATTAATTTCAACAGTTCTCTTCTTGCTGCTAGAAAAATTTCAAGAGTCCAGAGTTGTTGAAACCTATACTGTACTCAGTTTGGGATATTTCTGCAGAAAATTCAGATGTGGTTGTTTTGCATAGAAAACAGCTTTTTTTTCCGTGTGGGAAATAATATTTCTATGCAGAAACATCCACGTGCCAATTTTGCATCAAATGTCCCAATTGCAGCACTTTCTGCACAGAAAATAATAATAATGTTGTTTTTTTCCTGCAAAGAAAACAATGTTTTCTGTGCAAGGCAAACACATGCAAAATTTTGTGCAGATTAAGTACTGAGCTGCAAAGATTCTCATCATTCCAGGTTTCTTGATACTTGAAAAACCTGTTTTTCAGTTTTTTCAAATGCACCCCTAGCTGTAACCAACATTTCCCACTTCAACCTCACAGTCAGTGGTGGCTGGTAATTCCTATTTCAGTAGGATGGTGATTAAATTCTTACTTTTAGTATGAATATTACAGGAGTTTTAGTATGAATATTACAGGAGCTATGCTGTACTAAACCTGTTTTGGAGACATGGTTCAGTACTTTGTTGTTGTTGCTGTGTGCCTTCAAGTCACTTCCATTTTATGGGTTTTCTGGGCAAGAATTCTTCAGAAGGGGCTTGTTGATAGCTTTCTTTTGAGGCTGAGAGAGTGCGATTTACCCAAGGTCATCTGTTGGGCTTCAAAGTCTGAGCAGGGATTTAAACCAGGATCCTAACTTAACATTAACTACTACACTCACTGGCCCTTTCAGTACCTTCTGGCATGGATTCACAATCCCACTGACATGGGAAGTACTGGGTGCTACTGATCACAGTCCATGGCAGAATTTTATACACTTGGAAGCTTTGGGGCAGAGGATGCATAAACTAGCATTCCTGTTTTCAGCAATAGTCCTTACCCAGGAAGCATCTGGGTCAGTAGTTTTTCCGTCTTCTGCTTTTCAATTTCCAGCTCCTCAGTCCGGTCCCGGATTAATTCTTCCAGGTTGCTGGAGTACTGTTCCAGCATTCGCAACATGGAGTCAATTATATTGGTCCTTTTGCCCTTGTTGATGGCTTTGAACTGGGGACAAGAAGAATGAAAATCTGAAGATGCTGGCCACAGATGCTGGTGAAACGTCAGGAACAAACTCTTCTAGAATATGACCACATAGCCCAAAAACCCCACAAAAAACTATGGATGCTGGCAGTGAAAGCCTTCTTTGTCACATGAAATCCAGAATGTGTGAGTGAGATTATTCACACCACCAAGGAATAGCAGGTGATGTAGGGCTATTTTTCATAAGAAGGCAATGGCAAACCACCTCTGAGTCTTTCTTGCCCAACCAGACCCTACTGAAGGGTTGAAAACTGAAGGCTTGGTTTCAACCTTGCAGTCAGAGGGAATGCACATCTTCACATAGTAAGGGCACCACCACAACTACTCCCCAAAGAGACCACGAATCTGTATCTGAACAAATCCTGACCTGTTCAAAGATTTCATCAAATGTGGGCCTGCGTTCAGGTCCTTCGCTCCAGCACTGCTTCATCAGCTGGATGCACTCCAGGGGGTTATCTTCTGGAGGAACACTGGGGCGGTACAAGGGGGGTGGTTTCTTCAGCTTGCATATAATTTCTAGGTCAAATAGAGGACATAAATCAGTATTATTCTGCCAGGTATTATCACAACTAAGTCCCAGGAAATTCACTTCCTGTATCAGATTCCAGGAACAGACCTCTGGAGATGTTTTCAAAATGATACCTGCATTCGTCTTTTTCAGCATAAAATGAGGAGAAAGGAGAAGAAATGAAGGAATCAAGCTGCACTTCTGAGAATTTATTTTTGCATGATCTCATTCCACAGCCAAGATTCAGGGCCCATTCACACTATAGAGTTATAGCACTGTGATTCCAATTTAACTAGCTTAGTGACAGCCCACGGAGTCCTGGCATCTGCAGTTTTGGGAGGTGTATCTAAGGCTCTCAGCTAGAGAGTTGTAGTTCTGTGCCCAGCTGCAAACCCAGGATTCTGTAATATGTTGCCATGACAGTTAAAATGGAATAAAGCACTATAATTGTGTACTGTGAATGGGCTTTCAGCTCAGAAAAAGCCTGTTTCTTCTGTAGCTTTTATTATTATTTTTATGACCCTGGAAACATCCCTAAGATGCAGGATACAAGCATTCCATAAAAGAGAGTTCTGAAAATAGTCTCATCACACTCTTTGTCTTCAACAATAGCAATAGCAAATACATTTCTATACCGCTTATCAGTGCACTTAAGCACTCCCTAAGTGGTTTACAAAGTATAAGCTAATTGCCCCCAACTATCTGGGTACTCATTTTAGCGACCTCAGAAGGATGCAAGCCTGAGTCGAGCTTGAACCCTTTCGCTGGTATTGAACTCGCAACCTTGTGGTTTGTGAGTGAGTGGCTGCAGTACAGGCATTTAAGCACTGCACCACCAGGGCTGCACGGTGCAATGACCACATCCCTGGCCTCTTTGTCACATGAAATGCATGCAAACAGTGCAGCAATGTTGACAGTGCGATTGCTCACCTTGAGCTGGCATCTCGGACAAGCAGTAAGGAGGGCCCCGAATTAGAACTTCTTGCAGAATAATGGCAAAACTGTACACATCTCCTTTGAAGGTGCCTTTTGGGTACAGCACTGGATCTCTCAGTAACTCAGGTGCTGTCCAGAGCAATTCTGAAAGAAGAAGTGGAAAGGGCATTTTCTTCAGATCTATATTTGGAAGGGTAACCCCCTTTTCAGAGCCAGTGTGGTGTATTGGGTTGGGCATTGGACTACAGCTCTGGAGAGCAGGGTTCAATTCCCTCATTGGTCACAGAAACCCACTGGGGAACCTTGGGAAATGATACACTCTTAGCACCCTTGTTATAGGGTCACCTTAGAATCAGCATAAATCAGAAATTATTTGAAGGCACACAACAACAACATGTGGATGCAGCACTGGAGGGATGCTGTGTGGACTGCCGCGTGCCAAAATGGCGTCCTGGGGGCAGGGTTAGGGCATCCAACATTTCAACGATGCACCCTAACTCTGCTCACAGGCTGGCACAAAGTGCCAGTCTGTATAGGACCTAAATATTTCACAAAACTACCAATCCCAAAATTTCATAGCATAGAGCTATGGCAGTTAAAGCAGTGTCAAACTGCATTAATTTTGCAGTGCAGATGCAACCCTAGTGAGGTCTGACTGTCCCCTTCCTGCTCTTCTTCCATAGGAAAATGAAGCTGCCTTGGATTCTGAATTAGGGGAAGATGGGTTGTTGTTGATCAGAGTCTTACCCTCTGCAGGGGGCTGAACGCGTAGTAGGGCATTTTGTGCTACCAACAGCCCTGTGTAACCATAGTCAGTGATCTTCAGCACGAATCTTCCATCCACCACACAGTTACGAGACTTGAGACGCCCATGGCAAATGTCTTGGTGATGCAAATACTTCATACCCTAGAAGGGAAAGGGAAACATAGCGCTGTAGTTTGGGCAGTCTCAGAACCTAGGAACATAAAATCAGACTGAACAGTGGCCAAGACAAGCATTGGATCCCATTCCCTGGAGGTATACAAATGGAATATGCCCAACAACAACCCCTCCAGACATGTTGCACTACAGCTCCCATAATCCTCTGCAGCAAATTTTAAGAGGCAAGTGAAGCAGGTATGTCCTCTATCTCTTTAGACTGAGGGATTGAGGGTTCTTTGCCATTTGTCAATGAATCTCCATGTGCTTGGAGGTCCCTTTTATCATCTTCTGGTCTCCAACTGATGAACCATGGTCAAGTCCAAACAGGCAGAGCTAGCAGTGTTGATGCTAACTCTGCCTGGTTGTTTTTTGTTTGTTTTGTTTTGTTTTGGATTTTTGCGCAGTCTTTTGGATATTGTCTTGCAATTTCAGGATATTGTCAGCATGAGATTCTTGCTATCTCAGGATATTGTCAAACCTTGATTTTCCATTTATTTTAAGGGACACCATTTTGCTCTATCATTATATTTAATGGGACTTGAGCATATACGGATTTTGTTATCCACTGGGATCTTGGAACCAAACCCCAGCAGATAACAAGGTCCACTGTAAATCAATGTACTGTTTACATTTTTTCACCTAAACATTAGTAAGAACTTCCTGATGGTAAGAGCTGTTCAACATGGAATACATTTCTGCCCCAGAGTGTAGTGGAGTCTCCTTCTTTGGAGGTTTTTAAACAGAGGCTGAATGGCTATCTGTCGGGGATGCTTTGATTGTGATTTCCTTTCTGGCAGGGGGTTGAACTGGATGATTCTTGGGATATCTTCCAACTCATTCTATGATTCTGTGATTCTATTTTTTGTTGTTTTTGTTACTTTGGCTTCATGTCTGGAACTAGCCAATGCCTACACTCTCACTATTACACACAAGTCGCATCGGTTCTGCAGAAATAATGCAGTTTGACTCTGCTTTAACTGACATAGCTCCATCAAATCCTGGGATTTGCAGTTTGATGTGGCACCAGAGCTCTCAGACAGAGAAGGCTAAATGGCTTACAAAACTACAAATAGGAGCTATAGCACTTAAAGTGGTGTCAAATTGGATTGTGAAGATGCAGCCGCACATACATTTCTGTGTTATATACATTATTTCATATTCTATGCTTTACAAACACCTTTATTACATTGGTTCAGGGACTTAAATTTAGCAAAACAGACCCCAAATCAGTGTTCAGCCTTGCGTCCAACAACAGCAGCCTCCTCCAACCTGTGATACTCCAGATATAGTGGACTACAACTTCCAGAGGAATAGGGAATTCACTCAGGGTTTAAGTCTGAACTTTAAAGGGGCTATCCAAATATGTTCAACACCGCAGATACCCCCTCCAAAGTTCAGGCTAAAATGGATTTAGAGTGGATTTTCTGACTTGGAAGCCCTCCTCCACTGATTCCAACCCTGGTGTAAGAAGAGAGCTTACTTTGATCAAGTCCGTCAGAAGAGACGATTTAAACATCCAGTCCAGCTTTAAATCTGTATTTTGCAGCAAATCCTCCAAGCTCCCTCTGGAGCAGTATTCCATCACGACAGCAGAGAGGCCCCCATCAGACAAAAGGCCAAAGAATGGGTTTATATTCTCATGGCGTACATCTTTCATCTGGGAAGAGAAGAAACAAAGCAAAACAGAATGAGGAACAGCCATCATGCAGTATTTCTTGGATTATCTTTTTAGTTTTCCTTTCCATTAACAAATGGGAATCAAAGTGGCCAGCCATATCAGGGGGGAAAGGGGCTGGGGAAGTTACTAAACTAATGTATTCCATCACTTCTTACTCTATTTAAAATAATCGCTCATTGTCTTCATCCATTCCAGGGACAGGAAAAATAACATGTTAAGTTCCATGTTGTATTGCTTTGCACTTTCCCATTACTCCCTGTAACCCCTTTAAAAGGAAAAAAAATACCTCACAATTGATAGGAAAATAGTATCAAAGTGTCAAAACTCCCCCAAAAGAAACTAGTTACAGTCAGATAACACTTTATTTGTGACTTGTTTCTATGCTCTTTTTAAAAAGAAATTCAATCAAGCACAAACTTTTACAATATCACAATAAATAAAACCTTTAAAATCACTGGATCCGTCACAGCAAAAGGCCAGGCTGAAAAGGTTTTAAACTGCTTTAAAACGTCTAGGTTTTAAATGGTTTTAATATGTTTTAATGGTTAAATTGCCTTAATTTGGTTTTACTGATACATTGTTTTTAATTAGTTTTAACTGTCCAATGGTTTTCCCTTGTGTTAAGACTGTTTAAACAATTCCTCATTGTTGTAAATATACATTGTTACAAAAGGCCCTAAAATTGATTTTACCTTTTTGCGCCTTTGAGATTTGTGATACAGGGCAGGAAAGAAAGAAAGAAAGAAAGAAAGAAAGAAAGAAAGAAAGGGAGGGCGGGATGGAGGGAAGGAAAGAAGGAAGGAAGGAAGGAAGGGAAAGTCTTTTGTAATCCCCCTCTATCTGGTCTAAATTAGCAAGAGTTGTCACACTCTAGTTCAGTGGGTTTTGCTGGTTGTTGGCATCTCTGTGTTCACTCATTCCACTCTTTTATGCAAATGTACACAACAGTTTCTTGGATCTGCACTTGGGTAAATCCCAAGTTTTTAAACCTGGGGCATGGTTTGCTGAGTCGATCTTATGGTTTGAAGGACAAATTTTCTCTTCTCTGATTTTTCCTAGATTTTATTTTTAGAATTCAGGAGCCAAAAAAGACTTATCTGTGAATATACGTGTTGATGACATTTTGGATGCTCATTCCTTACCTTGCTTAGTAAGTAGGTAGTATTCTGTCTCAGGTCATTGATTACTCCAGATTCCAGTTTCTTCAACCATACCCAATCTCCCTGTCCAGAAAAGGAATAGTCAATTGAGTAAGAAAGAACATGGACTAGTTATAGAAGTCAAACAAAAGTAAAGGTAAATATGTGGCACTGCAAAATTAAAGGGTTCAGAGCTCCACTTCTTATGTGTCTCATTGCTTTCAAACTTCAGTTAAAGAATTCATTTAGAAAGTGGAAAGCAATGGGACACATAAGAAGTGAAGCTCTGAACCTTTAATTTTGCAGTGCCGCATGTTTGCCTTTACTTTTGTGATAATCTGTAAAAGTTCCTCCTTTTCAATAATTTTCAGGAAACATTGAGCAATTACTAGAATTCACTAAGTTCCAGATTGTCTAGATTCAACACCCAAATATACAACATTGCCTTTATTGTGAATGTGTTTAATTTGCCCTTCATGACACCAGGAAATAGAAATAACATATGTTCGCCTATGTTCTTCATCTTTTCCTCAGCTTGGATTGCTTGAAATGTAAATATGACAAATTCATGGCAATAAAGAAGTATTTGGTGATCCCTTTCATTGCTTTTAATGATGGATAATTATTAGTCATCCCTGTTTGATCCCTATTTGGCTATAATCCCTGATTACCTAGGATCAATACAGGCAACAATGTCTAACAAGCTTTAATTTTTTCTTATTGACATTAGTACATGGGGGAATATTCCATAGTCACATTTAATCCGGTTCCTGCTACCTCATACACAGCCACATTGGATGTTTCGAATGTCACAACTGTGCTTTTCACCGACAAGGAATGAGTCGCGGATCTCAAACTCCAGCCTTCCGAGTTGCTCTTGGAATCACTGAGAGTGTCCAGGGTTAGCCTCTGTGAAAGCAAATGGAGCCACAGGTTAACTGATGAAGTGTCCTGCTCACCAAGGCTGAAGATCTCATTCCTAAACTGTGTTCATTTAATGGTAGGTTGAGTATGGCCTATAATTCCAATTGAGAATGGCAGGTTTATCAGGCCTCTTCTCATGTGACGTTGGAGGTTGCAACATCACTTTTATGTAACACAGAGCTTAATCACATGGAAACTCCTTCATATGTCCACATCACCTCTCCTGGAAAATGGGACGAACAGAATGCACGCAGTTTGATACCACTTTAACTACCATGGCTCCATATTAAAAACTTGCTTGAACAAAAAAGTATTTGCCTGATGGTGAAAGGAGAGCAGGGAGATGGCTAACCTAGCCCCCCATGGAAGGGAGTTCCAGAGGTTGGGAGCAGCCAGTTAGAAGGCTCTCTCATGCCTCTTCCCCAAGTGAGCCTGTGATGGTGATGGGGCTGAGAGAAAGCCTTCTCCTGAAGATCTTAAGGGTTCGTGCCGGTTCATATGGGGAAATTTCAGGTTGAAGCCATTGATGCAAGAGACGAAAGATCCCTATGACAGTGTCAAGAAAATGATATCTCCCCACCCCACCCCACTACTTAGGATTGCTAGAACCTTGAGCAGAGGCAGGATCTAGAATTTGGATGCTGCTTTATAAAAGCCTCCAGCAGGACCTTTCAGATATTTTTTTAAATAGGGAATAAACTAAGAATTTCTTTGATCTGTGATTGGCTAGAATGATCCCTAATTGGCTAGGAACACTTATGTGATCAATACAAGAAATTATTTTAGTTCATGACATCTGTGCAGTATGATCTCCATATCCGCAGGTCCAGTAACTGGAGTTTCACCAACCCACATCTATGCCTAGGCATCTGGATGTCCTCCAGCACAACTCTATGGTCAGTTCCACCAGAAATACAGAGTTCACCATTATTTGTGATTTTTGCTAATCTTGGCATCCTGAACAGATACAGGGGTCATACTGTATATACCCATATATATTTAACTATAAGTCGACCATGTATAAGTCAAGAGCAGGTTATGGGGCCAAAATTATGGATTTCTATATGGCCTGTGCATAAGTTGAGGGTAAAACTTAGAGCCATATAACAAAGGATGTAAATGATGAAGCAAAGGAAAACAAGGCCAACAAACTTTCAAAATTCCAGGAGACATAACTTTGTGCTCACTTTAAAGGCTGGATGGATGAGAGAATAGAGGGAGGTCAGTGCTTCCAGGACAAATTACATTCTAACCTTTCGCCAGGGGATGGATCCCTTTTTTAAAAATGGGATTTAAAGTACAATACATACATTGACCCATGGATAAGTTGATCCAGTTTTTTGGGGTAAATTTTTTTGACCTAAATTTCTAGACGTATACATGGATATTGTCATGGCCAGCCAAGATCAGCTCTCGGAGGATGAGGAGGAGGATGAGCCTCCTCCAGAGCAAGGGCTGATTGAGGCAACGCCAGGTGTTAGTTCTGCTCTGCCAGGCCCCAGCTGTGCTTCCCCAACCCCAGAGCAGGAGGTCCAACCAGGTCCTAGTGCTGAGGAAAGGCCTTCTATGGTGCCACAGCCTAGTGGTGATTCAGGAGATGAGGCATGCCTGCAAGTACCTTCTTATCAAGAGAGAAGGGCCGAGAGTGCTTGCAGGCGCAGATCCAGGAGGATTGCAGAAAGACAGTTAGCAAACCAGCCTCAGGTGGCTCGAGGGAGAGCTTCCCTGATTTAAGTGGAAGAGAGGCTTGAGTTTGTTGCTAGAGTTTATTGCATGAGCCCTTGGTGTGATTGCTGTTGCTCTAGCTCCAGACATCTTGTTACCTTGCTACCTTGACCTCGGACCGGACCTTTGTTATCTCTTGGCTATTGTGACCTCGGACTGTTTTGACCACGCTGCTTTCTGGCTTCCTGACTTCGGCTCGTCTTTCGGCACGCTTGACTTTCTGCAACCCCGACACCGGCTTGTTTCCTCGGCTTGCTCTTTGACTGCTTCTCCACAAGGTTTGTTTTGCCTACACGTGTTGGTTGCAGGCATTGGTTATCAGCATAAGTCAGAGATTGCTGGCAGCAATCCCGGACAGATATACACAGTAGCTAACATTGACCGGTTATATTTCCTTGTGAAAACAACACATCCAATCCATGATTCCTCACATCCAGTTCATGGTTAGCTAGGATCCCATAAGAAGGAATGAAGCAGAAGTGGAAATGACTATCAAACCAGCAACAGAGAGAGAATAATGTGAAAAGAATGACAGCAAACAAGCACCAGAGTAAAATGTATGAAGATTTTGGAAGAATGTTGCTTAGAAGTAATACTTTTGGAGGTAAAAATCAAATCTGGATAGTATTTGCTTCAACACTGGTCTTGAGATGACCTTCTGGTCCATCTTGACTGCCTGATAAGTTTAGGCAGCCTTACTGATTTTTGCTGAAAGGCCCAAACTCTGCTTTTGACCCGAAGTTAGGTGAAATTTCAGTGTGAATCAATGAGAATAGATGACTTCCAGGTCAATGGGGTGGTGAAACTGTCCTGAGGTCTGTCCAGATATTGAAGACACTAACCCAGGAGTTGAACTTGATCTCCAAAATAGGATTACACCTTTGGATACAGTAGCTCTTTTAAAGTTCAGGCTATCATCCAGAGTGGATTCATTACTCCATGCCATGGGAGCTACCAGTCTTTGAATGCTGAGACCCACTTTTTAATCTAAAGCTGTAGCACTGAAAACAATTCATCTTCATGTTTTTTTCCTTTCTTGCTCTAGTCTCTTTCACAAAGTCTAATTATAGCACCATGGAGTTTATCAAACAGAAAGAATTTTCTTAAATTTGAATGAAAAGAAAGTGGGGCCAGAATGCATTCACTTAAAGTCGCTAGTTTCACGCAATTACGTGAATACACATTGCATTCGAACTGGCTCCCCATTGCCTGAAAATAGTATGCCATTGCCCGAATTTGCATGTGGCAGTCTATTGTGCAATAACGTTAAACCCCATGATTGTGTTCAGATTGCCATCAGATTATACTTCCAATTCGCCTTGTCTGATAAACTCCCATGTTAGCACATACTGTGCCACAGCTGAATCTGATGGAATCCTGAGATTAATAGTTTGGTGAGGCACTAAAGCTTTGTGGCAGAAAGACAAAATACATCCCAAAATCTCTTCCTCTAAAAAGTTCAAGATAAAGCTGGAGTGGATTTGCTGCCACAGTCACCCCTGGTGCAAACTGTTGCCAGCGCATAACCCATGCACCCAAATCACCTACCATTCTGCTGAATTTGGTATTTACAAAAGTGAGGTCCTCCAGAGTCAGCAATAACTTCTTAGAGCCTTTGAGCACTTGGTGATAGAGGGCACCATGCCTGAAAAGGAACACACAAAAATGAAAGGACCAGTATCGGTTATAATAAGTTTCCATTTTGGGGGGAAAGGAATTGATGGCCCCTGGCTTGACAGCAATGCATGCAAAAGGGAGCTAGGAGTTTTAGTGGAGCACAAGCCGAACGCGAGTCAGAAGTGTGATGCAGCAGAGCTGTTCGACAGTGGAAGACGCTGCTTCGGAGAGTGGTGGAGTCTCCTTCTTTTGGAGGTTTTAAATGGAGGTTCAATGGCCATCTGTTGGGGGTACTTTGGTTGTATATTACTGCAAGGCAGAATGAGGTTGGAATGGATGGCCCCTTGAGGTCTTTTCCACCTCTAAGATTCTATGATTCTAGACAGTGATATGGAATTGGAACCACTGTTTGCAATACTCATTTAAAACTAGCCCCATAAAACCCAGAAAGAGATACCTGAGGGAACATTAACATCTCATTAATCAAAAGTTCTGGGATTCTTGTCTAATCTGCACTGTATTGATTCTGGAAGCAGGCTGCTTTCTACTCCCGGCTGGGCTGGACCACCCTGGCTTTGGAGGAAGACTCATCTCTTTTGGCCCAAGCAGGAACAGCTGCAACAACACTGTCTTTTGCAAACTCATCTTTCTGAAAGCTTTAGCCCTAGATATCAGGATGAGGCAGGAGAAAAGTTGGCACAGCATTTCTCAGACTGTGTTGAGCCTAGAAATAAGGCAGATCCTCCATTAAGGAGACAGAGGCAGAAATAATGCAAGTTTGATACCGCTTTCATTGCCATGGTTCCATCCTACGAAATCCTAGGAATTGTAGTTGTTATGGCACCAGAGCTCTCTGACAAAGAAGGCTAAACAGCTCAAAAACCTACAAATTCCAGAATCCCATAGCATTGAGCAGTGGCAGATAGAGTGATGTCAAAATGCATTAATGCTGCAGTGTGACGCCACCTTGCGTCCCTACACTGGGAGAAAGGCAGGAAATAATAGTAACAACAACAACAAATAGGCATGGTGTAACTTTATACTTGTGGAATTATATGGCAGTTTTGCAACACTACCTCATTGGTGAACTGTCATTCTGCAGAACCAAATGTGTGTTGCTTCTGCCTATACACGGACAATGCCGATCCAGGCATGTCTATATGCAATACAAAACTGTATGGTCTGTGGAAGGGTCTATTTGCACTGGAAGATGAGTGATAGAAAAGGGAGCTTTCCCAAATCATTGTCACCTGCCTCACCCAGTCTTTCCTGAGGATGTAACAACAGCATCTTTTCCACAAACCTCCAGTCAAAAATACACCGGCACTGGAATGGGGATCATGGGAGTGTTTTTAAACATCAAACTAATTCATTTCTGGTGATTTGTTATTGTGCCTTGGCACACAACTTGGGAAGTGGCTATCATGATGTTTATCAGCCAAATTTAGCCTGAGGAAAAGAAAGTTAAGCAGTGACATGATAAACATGTTTAAATATTTGAAGGGATGTCATATTGACTAGGGTGTGTTGTGTGCCTTCAAATAGCGTCTGACTTATGGTGAACCTGAGGCAAACCTATTATGGGCTTTTCTGGGCAAGATTTGTTCAGAGGAGGTTTGCCATTACCTTCCCCTGAGGCTGAGAGAGTGTGACGTGGCCAAGGTCACCCAATGCATTTCATGGCCGAGCAGATTCAAGCTCTAGGAAAAGAGATTCCAGCTAAACATTAGGAAAAACTTCCTAACCATAAGAGCTGTCTGAGAGTGGAATACGCTCCCTTCTTTGGAGGTTTTTAAACAGAGGCTGGATGGCCATTTGTTGGGGGTGCTTTGATTGAAATTTGTCATCTTGTATGGCAGGATGGCCCTTTAGGGTCTCTCTTCCAAATGTAAGATGGTGAGTGCTTTGATTGTGCATTTGCTGCTGTAGAGTTTAAAGGAGCTGAGCCCTATTCCCCCAAAAGGTTCAGGACAACTCCTTGGATAATGCTTTTAAATATCAGATTAAAAGCCAAGTAAGTTCACTGCCCATCCACAGGAGAGCTTGCAACTCTCATTCACAGCAAGCTTCTGGATTAAACAAACCATATCTTCAGCATGAAGAAGAAGGTTCCTTTGACACTCCAAACGTGACAGCTGTATCCTAACAACCAAAAAGCTTCTGCAAAGGTCTAATCTAGGCCAAAATTGGCTGGGCTGTAAATGAGCAGCAAAGAGTGTGAAGCCTGACAGTTGTTGGACTGCAACTCCCATCACCCCCCACTATTAGCTAGGGGATGATGGAAGCTATAACCCAGGACCAGCACACAAGTTGACCATCTTGAATGTATTTACACAACAATAATCGCTCGCAGCCTTTTTGGGTCTCTGTTCACATTAGTGTTAATAATTCTGCATTATTCTGATTATTTAAACAAGTTAAGCAGGAAATTGGTATCCTCTTGTCACCGCCTGAATCATCAGAGGATTTTGAACACCTGGCTTGTAATAATTGCTCTGGAGCCTAGCACTTAAGCACAATTTATTTCCTGAGGTTAGCAGTCATTAAATGATCCGACCTCCCAGTAACTCTCCCTTTGCTAGTAAAAGGCTGCCTATAACATTCAGGAAAGGCAGAAGACAAAACATGCAATGGATTCTTGGGGCAGGGGCTGGACAGAGGAAATCAAACAGGTTCCCACCTCCACAAAAGACCTAAAGGCACCAGATTCCATCTGATCTTGGAAACTAAACAGTGTCAACCCTGATTAGTATTTGGATGTGAGACCGCCAACAAATCACTGCCCAAGCAACCCCTGGAGAGTGAGCCTGCAACCTTCTCCCACGCTGACCAGACATTATTATTATTAACCTTTATTTATGAAGCGCTGTAAATTTACATAGCGCTGTACATACAATCTTTTTAGTTAGACGGTTCCCTGCCCTCAGGCTTACAATCTAAAAAGATATGACACAGAAGGAGAAGGGAGTGGTGGAGGGAAAGGGTAAGAGGTCCAGCAGTTCCTCTCTACCTCCAAGGCCTGGACCAAGGCAGATGGACTGGAGAGAGGGCTTGGCTTCATAATGGATCTTTAATCTTCTTCCAGGGAAAATACATACTCTCAAGTAGGATAATACATATACGGTACATAGCAATACAGGAAATGGTTCGATAAAAGGCACCAAAAGAACATCAAATAGTGTCCTTTCACAGGACATGTCCTCCATCTCATCCCAGGAGGAGGAAGAGAAGGGGGGCACTTGTCTTTTTTTTTCTTTTTAAAAAACTAATCAAAAAATCAAGAGCTCGGTAAAGCACTCCTTGCCTGCTTTACCAATCTATCAATATTTTTTTTAAAGACCCAAAAAGGCAGCACTGGGTGTGTGTGACATATCTGGGGAGGGATGGTAAACACACACCCCTCTGCCCCTTCCCTCAGAAAGAATCGATTCTGATCTGGCGTTCTCATTTATTGGACATGTGTCAGAATCAATTCTTCTGAGAAAAAAAACGCAAACAAGTACTATCAGGAACCCATGTTTTTTGTGTTTGCCCCGTTGCATCCCAACTGGAATCGATCCAATGAGGATTGGAAGTAGTTCCAAGTGGGAATGAGGGTCATATAGCCCAAATCACATTTCACTTCAAATTGCAGTGGGAACGACCCCATGGTCTCTATTTGAAGACCTCTAGGTACTGCAGTGTGACTCCATGGTCAACTTTCAGCAGAGT
Organism: Sceloporus undulatus; assembly: GCF_019175285.1. Taxonomy (NCBI): domain Eukaryota; kingdom Metazoa; phylum Chordata; class Lepidosauria; order Squamata; family Phrynosomatidae; genus Sceloporus; species Sceloporus undulatus. The sequence continues at coordinate 6,975,371 of NC_056524.1, forward strand.
CACACTGGAGGACCTAGAGATTCCTAGAGACAACATACTAATCAAATTTGTGAATAATCAAAACAGCAAAAGTCAAAGCCACAAATGTGGAGGATCAACTGGAGAAGAGATTGTTAAGAGGTGATATGATAGCCCTGTATATGTATTTGAAGGGATGTCATATTGAGGATGCAACAAGCTTGTTTTCTGCTGCTCCAGAGACTAGAACATGAAACAATGGATGCAAGCTCCAGAAGAGACTCCAGCTCAATATTAGGAAGAATGTCCTGGCAGAGCTGTTTGATAGTGGAACATACTCCCTCAGAGAGGGTTAGGGTTTCCTTCTTTGGAGGTCTTTGAACAGAGACTGGATGGTCATCTGTTGGCCATCTGAGCAGATTGAGGCCACCAGACAATGCTGCCTTGGACCACAATTCGGTCATTTTGATTATGTGCAAGCATTGGCAGGATGACCTCAGCTCATGAGCAAAGCTTGCTGGAGGTTCCCTTCAATTTTGGTAAAAGGAGATGGAGGTTTTCCAAAAGAGGAGAGTCCCCTACTGAAAAGAATATTTCTTGAAAACATTTTGACTAACATTCCTAAGTTGGTTTGTCTTTTCCAATTCCTTTTTCTTTTTCTTTTATTCTGTCTGTTCTCTCTCCTTGAAATTATTTGGGAAAGAAGAGAGGAGTAACCATTACTAAAACAAGGTGTCAAAATTATACATGGAATTGTAGAGTGAACATAATAGAAGGCATAAATGAGATAGACTTGGTAATAAAACAAGATATAATACCCTAGAATGGGCAGTTTAGGAAAGTAATGAGTATGGTGTGATTGTTAGGTTGTTTGTAAATACAGGAATGCTGCATATGTGTGTTTGATAGAAAAGAGGCAAATTGTACATTGTGATTTTTTAATATAATCTTTTATGTGTATATATATATATATATATATATATATATATATGAATGAGAATCCAAATAGTCTGACCTGATGAGGTATGCGAGGCACACACCAAAGAGCAGCAGAGAGAGAGGAGGAAGCAACACCAAGATCACCATCGGTGGGTCCGAACCTAGGGGAGAAAGAGGGACACAAGGATGAAGGGAGGCCAAGCTCAGCACAAACATCACTAGAACTTGGAATCAGTTAAAATAAAACAAGGTCCAAAATCCACAAAAGTGTGATACTTTTATTGGCAAGCTAAAACACACAAAACACATCATGCATGCTTTCAAAGCTCCACTAGCTTCTTCATCAGACCAACGATGTTTTAAAAAAACAGTACTAGAGGAAGAAAGATGTGACGGTGTTGGAGTCACAGGCCTACATTTTGTATGGATGTTGGCTCTGCTGCTGTAGTTCAGTTGGTTTGGAAGGATCTCATTGGTCTGGAAGGATCTCAACCTATATTGGTGATTTTGGATTTCTCTGTTCCTTCTGAGTTTAGCTGAAAGTCTGCACAGATAGTAAATTCTATCAGAGATAGAATAGGGATTTCCCCAGTTGGGCACTGTCCCTATTGTCATGAAGAGCATTTCAGGTGGCTTGGTCTTGAAAGAGCAATCAAGAATCATTAACTTTATAAAAGACCTGCTCCTGATGGTTTGATGAAGTGAGTTGCTACATTTCCTTCTATTTCTGGACTGGCCTTGGAGATGCAGTTATGGAAAACACTGTGATGAATGCCTGAACTTAAGAATTGACCACTGCACTGCAGTGCACTATACTCGGGCTAACGGCTTCCTTGTCAGTGGGAAAGTGAATCCACTCCATGTTTTAAACCAGACTTGATCAGAGCTTTCCAAGATGCTGAGCCCTAATCCTATAGTGATGCAGCACCTTGGAGAGCTCCATTAAAGCCTGCCAAAAAACTTAAATGAATTTACTATTTCATCAACATGGGAGTTTCCAGCCATTACTGCTGCATTGTTGATTTTGGGAATTAAACTATTGGCCCAGTTAGTCCAAGGCTGGCTATTCCGACTAGCTGCAGCTCTCCTGAGTCTTAAACAGAACTCTTTTTTCCTCTCCCCACTTGCATTGTGGGATTCTAGCATTGCCAAGGACTAAATCCAGGGGCATCACTAAGGGGTGCAGGGTGTATGGACTGCACCAAGAGACACCCTAAGGGGAGGGTGACACCACTACTTCCCAGACATCTGTCTTTGCCCAGAAATAGGATGCAGCATTCACCAGCATCCCTTTTAAAGAATGGTGTGAGTGAAAGGAGTCTCGGTGGAAGGAGATAGGAGAAGCCTCGGTTTTTTAAAAACAATTAAAATATTAAAATTAAAATTAATTTTTAATTTTTTAAAAAATTATAGTTGGCCCTCCATTTTCACGAGGGATCCGTTCCAGACCACCAAAACCCGTGAAAATGGAGGCTCATGCATATTCATGCACACATGCCATTGAAAATAGTGGAGGTCACCCCTCTGCAGATATTCAAGGCCATGGATCTCAGATCCGTGAGTTAGGAGGGGTGACTGTATTCCTTTTAAATTTTCTTTTAAAACATCACATCTTGACAAATTTTCACTTGAACCACGTGAAACTATGTACACATAAATACAGTTAGGTTGTACATTTGATATTGTAATTTAAAACTAGTTGTAATTTTGCTAGTTGCAAATGTCACAACAGTTGCCATTACATTCAGTGACATATGGGAATTAGGATTTATGAATAACATCAGTGTAATAAAATATTACGAAGGATTCGGCATGGTGTGTGGTAGTGGGTCAGTGAAGGGGGGTACCACCATGAGTTCCTGCACCAGATGATGCCAACCCTAGTGATGCTACTGACTGAATCTGGGCTCTTCTTCACGCAAAGCATATGCCCTTACCGCTAGGCACCACTTCCTCCTTGTGTGCCAATGAGATGGAAATGGAAGCACCAATGTCAACTCCAAACAAGATGCCTCAGAGTCATTAATTCCTCCCAGAGGGTTCGTGAAATACCCGCTGGAGGAGCTTTGGCTCAGCCATCTCTGTGGCTTGGTGGAACTCAAATCATATTAAGTGATTCTTTGTTCTTCTCTTTCTTGCTGAGATAAGCTCAGAGTTTTCCTCAGGGGTTGTTCTAATTGGCAGAGAGCAGCATTAATCCGACACTACACAAAGCTTAGGGCCCGCCAGAGTTAACCTTTTCAGAGGCGCTGAGATACACCAATTTGCAACGGAGGATAGCATGAAGAAACAAATACCTTAGAGACTTTAAAAACCTTTTCGTTTCTTTTTTCCCCCCTGGCTTGTCACAAGGAAGACAAGAAGGCCTAAATCATTCTGTTCATCTGGAATATAGTAGACCAAGTGAATCAAATGGATTTACTTAGGTGTTTGTAAAGGATTTTACTAACCAGATTTACTTAGTGGTAGAATTCAAAGATATAGCCGTGCTAGTCTGTAGAATCAGTACGTAGAGAGATCTTGTAGCACCTTTGAGACTAAATGAAAGAAATTGGCAGCATGATCTTTCGTAGACTTCAGTCTACTTCCTCAGATACATTTCAATGCACTGAGGAAGTAGACTGAAGTCTATGAAAGCTCATGCTGCCAACTTCTTTTTTTCAAAGGTGCTACAAGATCTCTCTACATACAGATTTACTTAGGTGTTGGTTAGTAACCTGAGTTACTTAGGTGCTAGTAAAGGATTTTACTAACTGTAGTTACTTAGGTGGTAAGGGCCAGTATCATGTAGTGGTCTGAGTGTTAGATTAGGACACTGGGAGACCAGGGTTCAAAACCTGGTTCAACCATGAAAACCCACTGGGTGACCTTGAGCAAGTCACAGTCTCTCAGCCTCAGAGAGTAGCAATGACAAACCCCCTCTGAAGAAACTTGCCAAGAAAACCCCTTATGTCAGAAACAACTTGAAGGCACACAGCAACGACAACAGTTACTTTGGTGGTAGTAAAGGATTTTACTACCTGGAATTATTTGTCTTAGTTACTAATTTGATTTACTTAAGTGCTAGTAAAGGATTTTACAAACTGCATTTACTTAGGCCCAATACAGACAGCCAAAAACACTGTCCTGGGGCCAATTTTAGGGCTCCGGAGAGCTGGGCGTCCATACATGCCCATCCCTTCTAGCAGAGCCCGTGCGCCATCTTGCTGGTGCCCCGCCCATATGGGGGGGCGCGATGATGATGCACAGGCATCCCCACGCCCAAACGGCGCTCACCAGAAGCCACACACCCCACGCCATCGGGTGGAACTTTTCTTTTTCTTCCCCTGCTATTTGTATAGGGGTGTTTTGATGTATTCTTAATTGTTTTATAGCATATGATGTTTGTACAGGGGGGTTGTAAATTGTGATCTATGATGTTTTAACTGTTGTATTATTGCTGTAATTTGTGATCTATGATGTTTTAACTGTTGTATTATTGTTGTTCACCGCTATGATCCTTGGAATAGCGGTATATAAATAAACCATATTATTATTATTATCATCTTCAATGTGCACAGGCGCCATTATGGCTCTCCTAAAAAGAAGCCTCTCTAGGTGGCTTCTATTTAGGGCACATGTTGGTGTCGCATTGTGGGGTTGACACAGCACCGACAAGGGGCAAAAATGGGCACCATGGAGCTGCCCATCTGTCTCCCCCCTTAGTTACTTAAAGACTTTTACTAACAAGAATTATTTAAGTGTTAGTTGCTAACTAGATTACAAACTAGATGTACATAGGTGTTAGTAAAAGATTTTACAAAATAGATTTACTTAGATGTTAGAAAAGGATTTTACTAACTAGATTTACTCAAGTATTAGTTACTAACTGGATTTAATGAGTTGTTAGTAAAGGATATTACCAACTGGATTTATTTAGCTGTTAGTTACTAACTGGAGTTACTTAGGTGTTAGTTAGTGTTGTTTCAGCATTAACTGAGCATTAACTGAGATTAATCGACAGGTTTCCAGTACAAGTTTTTATTTATTTATTGGTGGTGGGATTGCTACATTTCAATCCCATGTTTCCTTTGAGGGGTTCAAGGTGGCACAGGTTGCTCTCCTGCTCCACATTTTATCCTCACAGCAACCACCCTGTGAGGTAGGCAGTAGAGGTTTGAAACACTTTGCTCCCAATCCATTCCCACTACATAATAAACTGGTTTGCAGCCGCAAACAGGTCAGCGGTTTGAGCACCATGTGATGGAGTGAACTTCCATCACTAGTCCCAGCTTCTGCCAACCTAGCAGTTCAAAAGCATATAAAAGTGCAAGTAGATAAATAGGTACCACTTTGGTGGGAAGGTAGCAGTGGGAATTTGCAATTTGTTCTGGCACCAGAGCGCTCTGACAGGGAAGGTTAAGTATCTCACAAAACTACAAATCCTAGAATTCCATAGTATGGAGCCATGGTAGTTAAAGTGGTGTCAAGCTGCTTTATTCTGTAGTGTGGCAGCAGGCCTACAAGTTCATGTCATGCATCTAAAGAAGGAGTCCAAATCAACGAAGCTTATGTTACAACTTCTTTCACACAGTACTTCTCAAAGGTGCTACAAGATCCCTTTGCATACTGGTATTCCAGTCCAACACAGCTATGTTTCTGCATTCTAGAATTTGTAGTCCCCAAAAAGCCTGGGGGGGGGGGTGGGTGTGGGGGGGGGGGGGGGGGGGGGGGGATTGACCTTGCCCTTATGTAATATTAGTGGCTCATCCTTGCTTTAACTGCTATGCACTCTCAAAAGCACAACAGAAAAGTACAGTGCTAGCAATAAGTTACCTCTTATACAGAGAACATCTGGATCAAACCAACAGCTGGAATCCGCTGGGAGGGGGTTTCCTCCAGGGAAGTGGATTCCTCTTCCCAGGGGCTGGAGCAATCCGGAAGAGGTTACTAGCAAATATGTGGGGAGAAGGCGATTCCCTTTGCCATCAGTGTCCAGGATAACATATTTGGCCAGCGACTTTCCTTTGCTGTCCATTTGGACCCTGCGGCTAAAACTGGCAAAGTCAAGGTTTTTGACATGCTGGCTCAATGTTGTCCCCGCGAATTCAGAGGTTTCGTACTGTCGTGCCTTGGAAAATGCTTTTGCAACCAGGTAAATCGCATCATAGATTGTGCCAAAGAGCGGAGAGACCTGAAAAAAAGACCATTGGGTTTTGAATTGAGGCAGGAGAGTTACTTTTTGGGGACTACAAATTCTAGAACACAGAGACGCGGCTGTTTTGAGCTGGAATACCAGTATGCAAAGGGATCTTGTAGCACCTTTGAGAAGCACTGTGCAAAAGAAATTGTAGCATAAGCTTTCATTTACTTGGTCTCCTTCTTTAGATGCATGACGTGAAATTCTAGGCCTGCTGACATACTGCAGAAATAAAGCAGCTTGACACCACTTTAACTGCCATGGCTCCATACTATGGAATTCATATACATAATGAAATATCTTGGAGATGAGACACAAGTCTAAACACTGAAATGCACTTAAGTTTCATATACACCTTATACACATAGCCAGAAGGTAATTTTACACATAATATTTTGAATAAATTTGTGTATGAAACAAAGTTTGTATATGCTCAACACATCAGAAAGCAAATGTGCCACTATCGCAGCAACCCAGGTGGGCAATTTTGGATTTTGGAATATTCTGGATCTCGGAATTCCAGTCTAGGGATACTCAACTTGTACTTATAATAGGATTTATGTGAAATGGTTACACTTGGAGAATTCCATGTATGCAGGTATAGTTTGACTATATCCATTGTGCAATGACCCAAAATAGTACAACTACATGTGTAAGGGCAGGGATTCCAACACCCATCAGCCCTAGGCAACATTACCAATGACTGAAGTACAGTAAAAGTCACAATCTAACAACTTCTAGACATGTTGAATCTTCAGCCATGGATTACGATCTCATCATCAGTATGTCAAGAGTTCTAAATACGTAGTGAAGGACTTCTACAGTTGGTAATGCTCACCTGTTGTGGTTCTAGATCTAGAGCTATTTCACCCCGTTGTTTTGCAGCTTGGAATGCCTCATAAAAGCTTCTGTCTCCAGATTGTAAAGTAATGGTCAGCACAGCATCATAAGCTTCCCGGAAGGTGCGGTCATTTTCAAGAATAAAGTACGAATGGTTTTCGTATGGAAGGCTGTAGAAGAGAGTGTCGTATGGGACAAAGACATATCTCCCATCTGCTAGCCCCATTTCCTGAGTTTTGGTTAGGAAGGCAGCTTGGTCTTCACCTCCAATAAGGGCAGAATGCATGCAGAGGATGAGAACTGAAATAAGAGAAGACAGAAAGCTATTTCTTCTGAAAAACAATGCACCTTTTTTATGACAGCATCAAATTGATGATAGATAAATTGAGGAACAAGAAAAAAATGCATATTCTCCAACATTTGACAGACAGAACAAGAATATGTGTGGCCAAGCAAAAACAGTTTGTGGTCAAAATGGCAAAAGTTGTTAATAAGGAAGAAGACACAAGCTAGGGGATGCTTTGCTGTTTGCTATTGCCTGAGCCTCCTGGGAAGGACAAGATTCTGCCCTCTCTTCTTCATCATTTATGGAATTAATGGAGTTCATTGAACTCAGTGAGACCTGCTTCCATAACTGCCAGCATTTCACAGATCAAAAATAGGAAACGTGTGGCTAAGTAATATTGGTGTGTGGTCAGGATGGCAAAAGGATTAATGAAGAAGAACACTCTAGAAGAGGCTGCGGTGTTTTGCTTTTGCCTGAGCCTTCTAGGAAAGGCAAGACCCTACCCTCTCTTCTTCATCCTTTATTGAGTTGAGCACAAACTACTTTACATTTTACACTCAGTTTGCAGCAATTGAAGTAAAATGAGGACAAAGGAAAGTTGGAGGAAAGGAGAGAAAGTGGGACACTTTAAAAGCAGCTGAAAAAGAGGGATGGCAGATTATTAATCAGAACTGTCCCAGCCAAATAGGGACAGTTGGAGGGTATGGAAATAGTGTACAAGTCAAGTTCCCACCTTTTATCACAGTATTTCAGGATGGTATACAAATAAAATACATGTTGTTATATGCTATCAAGTCAGCTGTGGACTTTACCACCTGAGGTTAGAAAAAGGCAATTTTAACAAGATAAAATTGTCTTTGGCTAGTATTTATCTCATGACGTGATGTCTGCCCTACTGCTTCTTTGCGTTCCATTTATTTCTGTACTGCACTTTTTCATTGATGGGCAAAACCCATCAATAAGCTTCCGATCTTGCTGCTGTTTCATGACTGCCTTTGTGCGATAGGTCTCACCCATTGCAGTTCCACTTCTCAGCCAGTCACATGGTTGGAGTGGGCATGATTCTGTTCCTATCCCACTCTGTGTCTTGCAGTAATTGTGGCCACCAACAACTTCCTGAAGTCGGCTGCTGTGTACACATTCACACAACAACTGGCTTCAGGAGGGAGTTGGCTACTGTTATCATTTGAAACACACACCTGCCCCCAGCAAGCATAAAGTTGTTTTGTGAATGTGCACAAACAGCCAATGCTTTGGGAGGAAGGGGAAGACCAGTACTCATGACTGCCAACACCTTCCTGAAGCAGTGGCATCACTGAGGTTGGTGTCACCAGCTGTGGGGAGTGCAAACTGTCTTGCCCTTCCCTCCGGCTACCCAGACTACTGCTGAGCAGGGTGGCACTGCAGACACTGGAGCTCTCATTCAGGATCTAGTGTAGCTGCTCTCTAAGCAGCAGACCCTGAAGGCAGCCCTAGCAGAAAGGTCTTCAGGGTCTGGTGCGGCTGCTCACACCGGACCCTGAAGGTACCACCACTACTGGCTGCAGCCTCCAGAGTCCTGTTTAGGGTGTGGTGTGGCTGCTGAGCAAATGGGAAAGGGAGACAATACTCTTTCTTGGTAGCCCAGTAGTCATGCCAGTCCCTCCAGGTGTACCACTCACCAAGTGACACCCTTATCATCCACACACACCCGGCACACTCTTGCGATGCCTCTGTCCTGAAGCTAGACGATAGCGTTTGACAGTTTGGAAAGCAGATTATGTGAACACGGATAGTGTTATCATGGGGGGAAATGCGATAAGAAATCATGCCAAATTGATATACTTCCATTCTTAAACAAGCGCGATTGTGGTGACAGGCTGGTATGATAAAGTCCTTTGACTTAAGGCAGGCCTCTGAATTCAAGATCTCTGAAAGATCCTATTATTAATAGCTCTGCTCAGATGTTGCAAACTCATAGGACCCACGGCTTTTTTGGTTGAATCAATTTAAAGAAAAAACAGTTTGGAACAAAGTAGAAATGGAAAACAGTAAGGAATAGTTTACACAGCTGGAGAGCATGTTAAATCTTTGGAGCACTGAAAGATAATTAAAACAATCAAAAGCCATGCACCTGAACAGATTTGAAGAAAGTCACCCATGGGGGTACTAGCTGAATATAGATTGGTTTGGGCAAAATCACAAGAACACAGGAAGGTGATTAATACAAATGCAGACCTCTGGTCTACATTGCCAACGACTGTCAATATCAGGGATGGGTAATGTCCCAAGATTCAGAGGGCACACTTACTCCCCAGGGGCGTTGGAGACTGTTGTCCCATTCTGCCATGACATCCCCCTTTCTTTCTTTCTTTCTTTCTTTCTTTCTTTCTTATCTTTTTTTAAAATATAGGAGATTATCAGACAGGGGATGAAGCGTCCTTGTCCCGTCCTTTTCCCATTCTTATAGCACGATCACAAAAGGTTTTTCAAATGATGTTGTGCTTATCCAGACATTATCCCATCCAGAAAACGAAATTGACTGTTACTGAGTGAAAGACTTTCAAATGACACTGCACAGATCCTGTCATTGTCCCGTCGTTGAAGTAGCATTGCCTGGCATTTTGCATTAATGGGAGTTCACATTAATGCGATGCCACTTCAGTGATGGCGCAATAATAATAATTATAATGATTATTATTATTATTATTATTATTATTATTATTATTATTATTTATAGCCCGCCCAGTCACAAGGAATCCGGGCCGGTTACAGCAATAAAAATACAGGGAATACAATAAAATAAAATACAATAAGATAAGATAAAAGACAGTGATGTACGTCACCGAATTTACAGCTCGACCTGATGGAACTGGGCCTGTCTTTCAATAGTGCTGAGATCTGAAAGCATTTTGCAAGATCACAGTCAAAGATGGGATAAGGACAGGGGAGCGATACCATCCTTTCCCCATCCCCATGTGATAATCTCCATGCTCTTTTAGGGGATGGCATAGGAGGAGAAGAGTTTGCTGTGTAATCTCCCCCAAGCTGTTTTTGGTCCAGGAAAGACCTTTTCTTCTCTCAAAACAAGAAGTGGGTGCAAGTTTGGAAAATGCGTCGACTAGGCTTCAAATAACCAAACAGTCCTTTTTTGGGGAGAGGGGGGGCTGCTGAAAACATAACAAAATTACCTCCAACATCTGAGGTTTTCAAGGGATGCTGTGACCATTTGTGGAGGATATAGAAGGAAGAAGGAACCTGTATAAAACTGGGAACATGTAAATGATACCAAGGCTTGGGAACAGGGCTGTAAATGGGAATGGATCGTGAAAAGACAGTTTCTTGAATCTTGTCCCTACCCTACACATTTAGAGCAGCATGATATCACTTTTGCTGCTATGGTTCCATCCTGCAGAATCCTGGTATTTATAGTTTCAAGAGGTATTGAGCATCCTTTGTAGAGGTCTACTGCTATAATTCAGAGTATACCTTAGCAGACTGAAAATCCCTGGATTGCTTAGGATGGGACCATGCCCTCCAGCATTTCACAGGTGAAAAGCAGAACCCACAAGGCCAAGCAAAATCATAGTGTGGTCAAGATGGCAAAAGGTATAAAGGAGAAAAAACACACAAGCTAAGGCTGTATCTACACTATATAAATAATGCAGTTTGACACCAGTTTAACTGTCATGGCTCCATCCTCCAGAACCTTGGGATTTTCAGTTTGGTGAGGCATCATAACCCTTTGTCAGAGAAGGCTAAAGACCTTGTAAAGCTACAGATCCCAGGGTTCCATAGGCTGGAGCTACAGCATAAGAAAGACTGCTCCATGTGGGATAACTTACGTTTCCTAAGGCTTCAACTTTTGCTAAGAAAATAAAAATATTTAAATGTCAAAAACACCAAAGCCAAGCCTGTTAGGGTCTAGCTTTAAAATCAGCAAAGTAGCAGAGGATGGTTCTTTGTCTAACTCTGCTTCCCTAAAAACTGAGACTGACTCAAAAACAACAAACGCGTAGCTTGTAGTTTAAAACAAAAGTTTACTAATGGCTTTAATGTACAGTATATTTACATAGAAGCTATATCCTAATCCAACTAGTGAATAGACTCGTCCCTCCATATTTGTGACTTTGAATTTTGTGGAACTGATTATTTACAGATTCTATTAATATGTTTTCTCTAGGAATATCTAGGTCTTCCAGTTCAACTTAACCAAAAGTCGCACTGAAGAAGCTAGAGGTTCTTAGAGAGAACACTCTACTAGGCCTCTGTAGCTCCTCAGCACAATTCTATGGTCAATGTCTGGCAGATGTTGACCACAGAGATTCATAGAGAGGTGTTATCTCAGATAAAAACATAGTGTTTTTGTTATTTGCATTTTTTCCACATTCACGGGGGTCCTGTGCCCCTAACCCCAGTGAATGTGGTGGTAAAAGAAATATTTATTTCACCATCTTTCCAAAGAAAGTTGAGGGAGCAGGAAGATGGAACCACAACAGCTCAGTTGCAAATCTTGAGAGAATGTTAGGTAATCCCAAATGGTTACGTGATTAGTTTGAATATGAGAGAGGGAGAGAGAAAGAGAGAGAGGAGCTTGTGTGCAGGAATTCCTTATCTATCTAAGGAGGGGGAAAGAGAATGAAAAAAATTCTTTCAACAATCCAGTTTATTTTGGCCTGAGCCTACTGGGAAAGACAAGATTATACCCCTTCTGCTCTTCTGCCCCCTTATCAATTAACTGAGTACAAACTACTTTTGTATTTTGAGGTAAGAGACTATGCAGACCAGCACTTTGGGCTGTCCTGTGGGCTGGGTGAGGGCTGAGCATCTGCACGCTCCAAGTCCTAACAACAATGTCCAGGTGCCATTTTGGTGCATGCCCTTCTAGATGGCGGCCGCTTTTCACAGCTTCTTTTTGCTCCCTTCAGGGACCAGATTGGTGCCGTTCTGTGCAGTTGCCATGGCACTGATCCGGGGCGAAAAGGGGTGGCTGCTTGCTGCCCATCTGTATAGCCCTTAAGACTGCAGCAAATGAAGTAAGTTGAGGAAGAAAGGAGAAATTGGGAGAAGAAGGAAAAATGGGACATTTTTAAACCAGCTGAAAAGTGAGAGGACAGAGGATTAATTGGGAGCATCCTTTCCAAATTAGGACAGTTGGCAAGTACGTGGAGCCATGACAGTTAAAGTTGTATCAGAGTGGCATAACTGTGTAGTGTAGATAGACTCTATGTCTTTTGCTCTTTCCATGCTTCTCACCTTTGATGTTTCCAGCAGCCTGGATCTTTTCCCAAGTTCCTTCGATGCTGTCATCACCTTTCCCTGTTGACGTAACAACACTTACCGGCAGCCCCCAGTTTCTCAGAGCAATGGCTAGCTTGTTGGCTGTGTCAACCCAGAGGTCCTCTTTGGAAAAGACAATGCCAATGTGAGCCCATCTGAAATGTTTCAACACAGCTAGAAGGATGCCAGTCGAAGATGGCAATGTCCTTACAAAGGTAGGATGCTGACTTGGGTTGTCCAGTTCTTCGCTTATACATGCCCAGGAGAAAATAGCTTTATTCCAGCCTCTCCCAAGCAAAGAGGCTGTGCCACAGTAGCCAGGGTTCAGTGGCCCAATAAATGCTGAGATGTGCTTGTCATACATGGTGAATCCAGCTAGGGCTTTGCTAGTTTGGCAGTCTTCATCACATAATGTGCAGTCCAGTTGATGGCCATAGTTAATGGAAGGGTCCTTCCTTATTCTTTCCATAGCTAATTTAGCTGCCACTTGGGGGAAGGCCTTGGCAAGGAAAGGGTCACAAGACCACGGTCCCACCAGACCAATGTTAAAGACCATGCAGCATATTGGGAAAGGTGGAGTGACCATCCCAAGAGCTATGCACCATAGTCCAGTTAACACTCTACAAAGCATGGGAACCGTAAACCAGCGCAATGTCATATACTGAGAGGTATCCAGAGGTAAGCTGCTAAAACATACTAGAACAGCCATGATCCTACCTCTGGTTAGTTCCATGTGAAAGTCCCAATGAAAGACTCCATAATCTGTCAAAAGGAAACGAAAAGAAATTGGAGATAGTATGGATAGAGCAGTGGGGCCCACTAGGTTGCATGGCCTGGAAGAAACAAATAGGTGTAATGATACACGTGTAGGAAAATATTACATATGGGCCCCATAAATTTCAGTCTTGCATTTCACATTTGTTTGCACATTCACTTGTGCGTGCAGCATTGCCATTCTTTAATGCACACTTGTCACAAAGCTCCCCAAATGTAAAAGTTACGTTCCATTTCCTTGATGTTGGATCCCAAACCACATCCTGGATCATTGAAATGAAATAATTTCATTTTCAGGAGTTAGCTTTCCATTTAAAAAACAACAACAACCATGTCTCGTTCCATGTTGTGTTGTAAATTTATTCACAAGTCTGAATTTTTTTTAAAAAAAAACAAAAAGCCCTCGATTCTTTGTCCCTCGAGTGCGAATGTGCCCCATGTGAATAGGCATGCTGGATAAAATAAAAAAATTATGAAATTGGCCTAGAAATTGAGAGTTAAAATGAGCCACTTAGGGAAGAGAAATCATCTTTAGAGACAATACGCTGTTTTGCAAATGATCCTTAGTTGACCGTATTTGGATGGGAAGATTGCTCAAATGAAAGGGGGAGATACCTCAATGGCATTATTATTTCCAACTGCGTATCTAGCAATTTCTCAAGACAATGAGCACACTTTTCAAGCAAGAGACAAGGATGACAGGATAAAAGTGAGCTATTCTTTCCAGTTAGATTATGAAACGTTGGCTGTCTGATAAAAAAAAAAATCTCTAATGGAATATTTGATTGCGTCTTCTCAAAGTCAGCTTTGAAGCCCAGAAGTATGGAGAATGAAATCTGCATGGGGTTAGTTCCAGCCGTTCCATTTCCTTAACCTCTCTTTCATTTCTCTACATATATAAGTATGTGAAATCCACTTACCGTGTCCTGAATAGAAAATCTGACAGCAGTATCACCTTCCAGCAACTCTAATCACTGCAACGCAACCAACACAAGGTTTCAGGACAAAACTTTGTAACAGCCATTTCCCAGGTGCCCTCTGCTTTTTTTCTATCCCTCGAAAATAATAACTTGGGGACAGAATAATGATGCACGCAAGCATCTCTTCATAAACTGATGTGGTGCTGGCAGTTTTCGTGAACTTGGTTGGAAATGACAGTCACGTATGTTCAGCACCGGAGAGAATTCCCTCTTGGGATAACTCCTAATTAAAAAGACTTTGACAGAAAGCTACCCACTTGGCAGCTTATTATTGAATTGTCATGGGCTCATTCTTTTCCTCCTCTCTCCTAATCTCGAATCTTTCTCTTTGAAAGGACTTTCACCCAAGTGGATGCCACAATGCAGCCCCATGGCTTCTGCAATTTCAGTTTCAAAACTCCCTTCATCAATGGTACGGCGATACTTTTGGAGTAGTTCTTCCCTCTATTATAGAAAGGCATGTCTCAGTTTAATATCAGAGATGCCTGACATGACTGAAACTGCAGAGAGCTCATGTTTAAGCTCTGCGCTTGGATTAAGAGGATTTCATTTGTACAATGCAGCTTTTGTTGAGATGCTGTGAGGTGATGGAAAGGTCTAGGCCCAGATATCAGCAACATTGGGTAGACCATTTTAATTTGTTATTATTTTATTTTGTTACAGTTGGGTAGCACTTCCATTCAGAACATAAGAAGACTCTTGATCGATCAGGCTGGGAAAACATCCAGTCTACCATTGGCAGTGACCAGGCACATGGTACTGTGAAGGTGCCAAGAAAGACACAAAGATCATGGCCATTCTAATGACCACTACCCAGTATGTTGTAGTGGTTTAAGTGTTTGACTAGAAATCCTGTAGACCTGGGTTGAAATCCCTGCTCTGTCATGGAAACCTATGGGGTGACCCTGGGCAAGTCACACTCCCTCAGCCTCAGAGGAAGGCAAAGGCTAACCCCCTCTTGCTAGGAAAACCCCATGATAGGTATGCCTTAGGGCTGCCATAAGTCAGAAGCCTTGGAGCAGCCACCAAGAAGGCCCTCTCATGTCTTGCCACCACTGCAGTTTGTGAGACAGAGAGAAGGGCCTCTGAAGAAGATCTGAAGACATGTACAGGATCATATATGTTTCTGATTATAACTCACATACCTGTTTACCAAAAGCCATTCTAGATGTGGCTCCTGTGAGTTTGTCTGGAACATCTGGAAGGTGAAAACATCCCCAACAGCTTTGGATGGAGTAGGAGAAGCACAAAGAGAAAGAAATGGCTCAATGCAGCAATAGTACACCTGTTTATCTGGGAGAAAGCCCCATTGAACTTCATCTCAGTTGCTTCACAGTAAAATACCTGTAAGAGGGAAAAAGTACATTCAGCTCATGGGGGTCCTTCACATGCCACCCAAAGCTTCTTCTCCTCTTACCTCTGATAAGTGATTGGAGACAAAAGCCAATTTTAATTCTAGGAAGCAGTCGCATAGAACTGAGCATGCTTTGGTATTCCTGGGAGCTTTCACACGGAAGAATTGTGTGGTGGGTAAATCTTGTTGCTCATGTTCTGTATCAGCATATCGGGTTCATGCCCTAAACAAGCCACATCCCTAGCTGGAAGAGGTAGGATGAATATTTAAATCTGAATATGGAACCGAATGATTAAACCCAGAGAAGGGCAGAGAATATAGTAGATCCCACCCCACACACACACCAACTCCTTTTGAGAAAGGATCTTAAACACATAAGCCATGTTGAAATGAGATTCTAGCTGAGCAAGGCAAAGAAGATTAGGACTAGATATTGTTCTTAGAATGAGAAGGAGGGTTTGTGAGGGCGCCTCTGTCCATAAACAATGACATAGGGACAGGAGTGTCACGTTGCTGATAGGAGATACACACACACACATCTTTTTCTCTGGTTTAAAGAGCAAATAAAGCAACAAATGCTTTTAAAATACATTGCTTTGTGGGTGTTTAAGCTCAGAATGTATCCAAGAATGTGTCACACAATGCAATGTCCCTCACCCCAAAATGCTCAAAGTGAACTCCTGTATTTCTTGGAAGTTCCATTTTGTAATCTTTTAAGCAGAATATCTAGGTAAGTCACACACCCTTCATTATGAAAGTGTTGACTGTGGCGGAGGGAATACAGTGGAGTGTGTAGATGTTGCTTGAAATGCATGACCACTTCTTATTCACATGCCTCCCCTTCTGTTTCTCTGCAGTGCACAACCAAACACATACTGTATTGCATTGCATTATCATGTGCAGCATGGCCACAAGAAAAATAAGATGCATGGATCTACATCACGGATGTGGGGCATGCAATTGACAGCCTCATTCAGGGCCCCCATCACTGTTAAAAATGGAAATAAAATGCTCACAGAAGCCCCCTAAATTTCACCCTGGTTGCATCTGCACTGCAGAATTATGCAGTTTGGCACTGCTCTGACTGCCATGGCTGCATGCTATGGTATTCTTGGTTTGTAGTTTTATGATACATTTAGCCTTCTCTGTCAGAGAGCTCTGGTGCCACAACAAACTACAAATCCCAGGATTCCATAGGATGGAGCCATGACAGTTGTTAGCCCAAGAAAGGTGAGGGAACCCGGGAGGGGGGTTACCTTAAATAGTGAGGAAATTAGCTTTACAAGAAGATGGGTAACCTTTAGAATCGTTGCTATCTATATATACCAGAAATAACTGGGGAAAACTCCAGGTTTGGGTGAATGAAGAGGGTTTCATTTAGAAAAATGCAGAGTACAGTCACACAGAGACTAACAATTCACACAGACGCAGCATACAGAGCTACCCAAAATGAAAATATGGAAATGGGATAGTGGATTTTGAGGGGTTTAAAAGGGTGGTATTAATCTATGCAAAGAGTACACGATGGAAAGCAGGAGTCACTCAGACTGAGGTCTGAGGGCAACCCAGAACATACATAGAACGCAGCCTGGGACAATTGTATGCATACTGGGTCCACAAAAGCTAGGTTTTTGTGACCAATATTTATACTTGAAAACTAGCCTCCAAGGATATGCTTATCTAGCAAGGTAACAAAAACTTGATGTTCATTCCAGAAATTGACAATGGCATTTCCAGACTGGTTGATGGCTTTAACTTTAGGATGACAAAAACAGTGACTGCATCAGGACAAACCCAGGATGGATGGACAGAGAGGTTTGCTGGAATCACAGACTGGAGTAGACAGACAGAAAGGTCTGGAAACAATCAAGTCTTATGAGGAATGACCAAGAGGTGATATGATAGCCCTGTTTAAATATTTGAAGGGATGTCATACTGAGGAGAGAGCAAGCTTGTTTTCTGTTGCTCCAGAGAGTAGGACCCGGAGCAATGGATGGAAGCTGCAGGAAAAGAGATTCCACCTCAACATTAGGAGGAATTTCCTGACAGTAAGGACTGTTCGACAGTGGAATATGCTGCCTTGGGGGAGTGGTAGAGTCTCCTTCTTTGGAGGTTTTTAAACAGAGGATGGATAGCCCTCTGTGGGGGGTGCTTTGACTGTGTATTCCTGCATGGCAGAATGGTTCATCTTGATGGCCCTTGAGGTCTTTTCCAATACTGTGATTTTATGATTTACCTCTACTCCTCCTCCAGGTGTATGCTAGCTTGTGCAGATGTGGTTCAACTTCTTCATTTCCAGTCAGGATCTGTTTCCAGCTGCTACCTCATATATATATATATATATATATATATATATATATATAATTTTAGCACACATTACCAACTACACAGTATATAACACATTATATTGTAAATGAACCCCCCCATTCTCTCCTCCCTCCTCCATCCACCCTGTTATAATACATTCACATATAAAATACCAATAAGCCAAGACAAACAATGAAAGAATTACTTCCCAATATATCAAGGCATCAGCTTAAATTCTTATGCTTTTCTTTCAAAAAGAAATCATAAAAAGATTATACACACACATATGTACCTGATATATAAATATATATGTATATACATTCACATACTAAATGTTCCTGCTTTTCCACACTGTTAAAGATAACTTCTTCCACCGTATGCTTATTTACTTGTGGATATTTAATGCTCAATCAAACGTTGAATCCATCACTTATTACTTTACCAAATCTTTCTTGCAGGTAATCCTGAAATCATCCTCATCCTCAATCCTTTCTAAATTCACTATTAGTTTTTCCATCAAGTATATATGTAAATTTATCCATCTCTGCAATTCCTGCTGTTATTTAAACCCATTTTTCCTCTGTGGGGTTTTTACATATTTTGCCAGCACAATTCTGGCAGCCATGACCATATGCCAGAAAAGTCTATTGATTTCTTTACCCACGTTCCTCTCAAAAATAAACAACCCTAGTAAAAAAATTCTGGATTTAAACCAATTCTTGCCTTCATTTAATTTCATTTTAGAGTAGATTTTAGATTAGTCTCTATTTGTTATCATGATTTTGAGCATGTTGTTTGGCTCCGAGGTTCCTCACTTCTATTTACTTTCTCTTTTCTTTCTTGTCTTTGACTTTTTTACTCTTTTCTTTCTTCTCTTTTTCTCACTTGCTTTCTCCCTTTATCTAGTTAGCTTTAAAAGAAAAGAATTTAGTGACACTTTATAAGTATTAAGTTTTTTGGGCTAAAGCCTGAAATGTTCTCCTGGATTGGCGGATGAGCATTGCATTGCCAGATGGAGGTCTGTAAGCAGCAAGATTTGAGAGAATTTGAGTGCCTGGGTTGCCTCTGCACTGCAGAAATAATACAGTTTGACACCACTTAAACTGCCATGCATGGCTCAAGGCTATGGGAATCATGGGAACTGCAGTTTGTTGTAGTGCCAGAGCATTCTGACAGGGAAGCTATAAGTCTCACAAAACTGCATTGTCCAGATTCCATAGCACTTAGTAATGACAGTTAAAGCAGTGTTGAACTGGATTATTTCTCCGGTGCAAATGCAGTCTCCATGCCAGATTTATGCCCATTTTATTCTTTTCCTTTTTTTTTAAATGAATGGTATTGAAATTCTGGTTAGCCAGTTGTTCTCTATCCTTCTGCCAATGCCAAGACCCAACGTCCACATTGGACATCAGTAGTATGTAGTGACAGCTCCTGTCAAAAAATTATTTATGACACTTTGGCCCTGCCCCTGGAATGATTTATGACCCTTTAGTCCCGCCCCTTGCCACACGCCCTGGAATTATTTATGACCCTTTGGTCCCGCCTTTTACCCCTCCTCCAAGAATGATTGGCATGTCTCTCCCCCGGAAATGCTAAGGTGGGCCATGTGACCGACCCCGATCCCTAGTGGGGTGTGATTGGACCCCTCCCCCTGACCCAAGGGTTCCCATTCACCCCCCCCTCGACGTCATGTGCCCCCTGACCAATGGTTTGATCCCACAAGAACCACGTGGTCTGTGCTAGCCAACCAGAAGGCTGGCTGAAGAGAGCTCTAGCCCATATGAAGAAGCTGCCATTTTATACATGCCCAGACACGTTCAGCGCCAGCAAGATGGAGGCACCGAGCACCCCTCTGCGGTTGGCAGCACCTTCTACAACCAGGAGAATCAAACCCACAAGAATAAGATCCTGGCCAAATTGCCACGGGCCTGTAGGCTTTAGTGACCCTCCCATACCATTGAATATTCGACCTAGAAAGGAAGCTTTTTCCCTTGCAGAAAATGTTTTGTGTGATGAAAAAAACACTCAGATTCCTGTGATGAACGTGGACTGTAAACAGTCTTTCAATATCTGAATTATCACAAGATTGCATAAGGTCGTCTATCACTAAGAACTTAATTTTTTTCAGAGGTAACAAATCTTCATTATCAGAGTTATCAGGCAAGCCCTCTACAAATTGAATAAAAGGATATTTACATAGCAGTTCTTGGTACAAAGTTTGCCAGCAGCTATAACACCACAAAGGTTTCTCAGGTTTCACTGAAAACAGACTGTGAGCGTTATCCAACATATTTTTTACAAAGACAGTTTTTCCACAGTTGCTCGGTGCTGCTAGAATAGCTGAGAAGGGCTGTTGCCACTGTGTGGCCATAGTCAATAACAGTAAGGGAGAGTTTTAAACCCTTCAGTAATGACTCTTGTCATAAACCACTCTTTGAGTTTTCTTTAGTTCTTTTGTGTGGATAGACCACGGACATTTATTTCTAACAATCCCTTGTTGCTGCACCACTATTTCATGAGCACCTCCTTCCTCTCTGTCTGAGACGTAGTCAAACACCAGGTCCTTCAGACTGTCAAAATTAATTTTTTCACTATTAGTGACATTCAATAATTGAGCTGTAAGGTATAGAATCTATAGCTCTGGAATGGCCCCCTCCTTGAGGAGTTCGCACAATAGTAATAACCAATGAGAGTGTTCCCTGTACACAGATGTCCATATTACTCTGCAGGAGGTTACTTGTGTGAGATAAAAAATCCTCAGCATTTAAAAGATCCCTGACTCTTTCCACTGAAAACAGAGGGTTTGCTAAACCAGCATCTTGTAATCTTAGTTGGATAAAATCCTCAGGACCAGCTCTCAAAAGCACATGATCCAGAACCTCTTGAATCGCCCGATGCACAGCAGCTACAGCCTCTGAATATGACCTAATATGTTCTTAATTGACAAATCAGAATTCCTCTGCAATATTTATAGCCTGATACCTCCTGTTAAATCATTCCCAACCATGAACCCTTTCTGCAAAGACATGATTATCTGGAGGGGGTGGGGGCAGGTCTGGGAGGGGGTCTGGAGATGGAGGAGGGGTTGGAAGCAGATGTGGGTGTTCATCTTGGGGATGATTTGGAGGCAGGCCTGGAGGGCGTGGCAGAGGATGAACTGGAGGGGGAGATGGGGAGGGGTTGGGAGTAAGCCGGAGGGTGCGGCTTGGGGGCTATTTGGAGGGGGGGCAAAGGTGAGTGTGGGGGTGGAGGTGCCCCTACACCTTCAGAACGCTGTACAGCAGCCTGAGAAGCTATATGTTTATGTTCTTTTCTTACCCCCATTCCTAGATGTAACAAGCGTCTTTCTTGCCCTGTTTAATATTTTAATTGCTCTTTTTCTCAAATAATTCCCTTTTCTTTGCCTGACCTTTTGAGATTGACAATTAGAACTTCCCCCTCCTATTTGCACATTTTCAAAGGGCGTGTCCCCACAGACCACATAGTTACAGGGATATTTAATAGCCTTCTCAATAGCGTCCAGATCTGCTGTTGTACATTGTGAACTAGCTGCAAGTCTATTCAACGTTTCGCAATGTATCCGAACTTGCTGTGCTGTTCTTTGCAAATGAATAAAACACTGAGATATTCTCTTGTACTTCAAAGCAGAATTCTCCAATTCTTCAACAAGATCATCATCATGTTTTTGGCTCTTGGGAGGTCTGCTCTCAGGGTCTTCTTCCTTTTGAACTTTATTGTCTAAAGAAGAAGAAGAAAGGTATCACACACTGTATTCAAACATTGAAAGAGCAAACATTTAAATTGTGTTTTCCCCTCATTAGATATCTTTTTACTGTAGCAGAATATTTTGGGCCTTTTAAGTTAAATGATAATGCAGTTCATGGTAACTAGACATTTCAAACACTATATATGTTATATTCTTAAATGCACACACACCTGAATATTTCCTTTTGTTTTCAGTTGGTTTCAGAGTTTCAATTGAGTTCTTGTCCAGAATCTTTGAGGGCCCTGCTGAAAGAGCAAGGAAAATAAATAAATAAATAAATAAATAAATAATAATATTCATGTTAACTAGACATTTCAAACATTATACATGTTATATTCTTAAATGCACACATCTGAATATTTCCTGAATATTATCACCAGCCTTCAAGACATTGTCCTGAGAACTTGACCCCATGGTGTCCATAACTTCTGAAAGAGCTAGGAAAATAAACAAACAAACAAATAAATAAATAAATAATGTTAACTAAACCTTGAAATGCAATATATGATAGTCTTCAAAATCCCCACTCACCTGAACATTAATAACCTCTTTACAAACCCTCTTTCAATAAAATATATAAATACAACTTACCAAAATCAGAATCATCACTGTCCACATATTGACCAGCCATTCCTAATAGGAAAGGAGGGGTTCAGTTTAGTATCGGACAAATCTTGGAGCCTCTGTGATTTTCCAGGGTAACCCTAAAAGAAAACTTTAAAACCTCTTTACCTGTCTGTTTAGATGATGCCATGGCATTTGTTTCACAATAGATGTCTCAGAAGGCTTGAGATAAATCTGAAAAGCATATACACCATTTTTACCAACAGCAGTGCAAAGGCAAAAGGGAAGTGCTGCATTGAGTGTACAAGGATAGGCTGGCCGTGTCCGGGAAAATGGCACACTCTTAGCTTCAGGGAAACATGTTGAGACATGCTAGTACATATCCAAGGATCATGCTGGCAACCCTATGCGCAGTGTCATTTTGTAAAAAAATAATGTGTATTTGATGTGACTTTTGTACAACGAATGCTTGTAATAGTGTTATTTCAACAGCGGGGGGGAGGGGCCTGTATTGCTCAGAATAAAACCATTGTTCATTTGCTTGATTTAACTTTAAAATATTTAAATGAAATATGTTAAACTTTAAAAGCACCACTTAAATCAGAAAATAAATGAATATATATATATATATATATATATATATATATATATATGCACAGAGTTAATGCATGAACACACACACACTAATAATTATAATAATAATAATGATACTTTTTTAAATCATAGCAGCAAAGACAGAGAGATTAAAAACCAAGTTTACACTTTTAAACAGTTAGGCAAATAATAATAATAATAATAATAACAACAACAACAACAACATAAAACCTGGCTATGGTTTATTATTGATCTGGCTAAATTGATAATGCAAGACATATTTTGTTTCATAATAAATGTAGGGAGAAGGAATGCTTGTAACAGTGTTATTTCTGTCAGGGATGTCCCCATCTGTCAGGGATGCTTTGATTTGGATTTCCTGCATGGCAGAATGGGGTTGGATTGGATGGCCCTAGTGGTCTCTTCCAACTCTACGATTCTCTGATTCTATGATTTCAACAGCAGAGGGGCGTGTGTCACTAGAAGAAAACCATTGTTCCTTTGCTTGACTTAACTTTAAAATTATTGAAATGAAATACATTGCACTTTTAATAATAATGGCACATGCCTTTCATTTTGAGGACTGGAGAGCTCAGAAAAAGACATTGTGAACTTGCATAGTTTTCTGAGCATGTGAAGAGTATAAAATCAGAAGCAGAGGTAGCAACACCTTGTAACAGACAGAAAGAGTTGTAAAACATAGAAGAGTATAAGAAATTCAGACTTGTGTATTGCAAAGGTGTAACACAAGGCCAAACACACTAACAGACAGACAAGGGAACAATTTCTAGGTACAACAGCAGACTTTAGAAAAGAATGTAGGACACCAATTTAGCAAAGATGAGGAAATCTATTTTAGTTGAGGATTAAAGCATGCAAACGTGAGCATGTTAACTAGGCAGAGGGAAGGAGGGGGTTTCCCCCCACAAACCCCTCTGTTAATAGAGACAGATAGACTGTGCTGACCAAAATGAGGCTTAACAGAAAGGAAATGAAACACACAGAGAGAGAGAGAATGCAAAAACCAGAGAAACAAGAAAAAGTTCAGGCAAAGCAGAGAGAAACAAAAGCAAAGCTTTCCTTATACAAAATAACAGACTTAATTTAAATGAAATACATTGCACTTTTTGAAAACAGCTCTTAACTCTAACACACACAAACAGGGCCTGTCTATATTTTAGAGTTACTGCATGAACACGTTTTATAAAAATTTTAACAAGAGCAACACAGAGAGAAAGAGGCAAATATACTCACCCAATGTTCAGGGCTCTTAAAATGAAGCACCTTGCTGCAGTGCAGTCAAGTGGAGAAACTTGTTGGGAGTCTTAGACCTGAGAAGGCCTCTCTTTTTATAGGTTTTTGACCACTACTTTTTCAAAATTATCTCACACACCATACGTATAACTCAAAATTAGACATCCCTTGTGATGATTCTTTGCAATGTAGGAAACAGGCATTCAACAAGATCCTGCCATAAATTTAAGAGACCCTGTTACAAATTGTCCTGATTCTTGCACATCCTTTATTGCAAACCTATCTTACAAACACAGACCTAACCCTAACCATTTCATTTTGCTGTGATTTCCTGGGGCAAAACAGGCAAACTAAAGCTATTTTAAGTATTCATGTTTTCTTGGCCAGTATGTAGAATATAGACAAATAAAGAAATAGTCTTTATTTGTGACTCTGATGACATTTGCAACCTATGACCCCTTCCCTGCAAAACATGGGGGGGGGGGTCTGGAATAATGAACTAACACTGCATTCAAAAATGTTCCTAGATGTCAATAAAAACCCAACTTCCAAAATAATTTTCCTGCAACCTGTAATAAAGAGACCTTGGTCTGGGGAATTTAGCATTAGCTGAAATAGAGGAGCGGTCTCTGTCCTACGTATACGAAGGTAGCCAAGGTAATAGGTCAACAGAGACAAGTTTTATGGAAACTGAATACTGTTTATTATTCATTCACACATAAGACAATCATACACTCACACAATCATCCAAGAGCTCAGGAATATAGTAAGTTAGCGCTGGATAGATAACATGAGGCTTTCTAATGGTTATATTCACCTGTATTGGCGGTGCTCCAGGTCCAGATTGATGAAGACTCAGCAACACGGAGGGGAAGAAAAGAGGGGGAGTGGATTGGAACTATATCAGAACTCAGACTGACATGAAGCCTGTCTGGATTCTAAGACAGAACATAGACAAAAGATGTGAGGGACCTTAAATAGGCAAAATCTTGCCACATTTCAAAGCAAAGCCAAATCTACATGTTAAAGATTGCTTGATCTATAGAAGTCTTCAAGGTGAGAATGGTTCTGGTCTGGCAAAGCATCCTGGCCATAAATCTGCCTCAAAGGTGAGAATGACTCTTTTCTGTTGGCAACTCCTATCTGAGGCCTTTGATCTGTGCTTCAATAGCCTACGTGACCTGTCAACTCTGCGTCATGTATCCCATCAGGCACTCTGCATCGGGTCATCAGAAGAAAAGTCATCCACATTTAGGATTTTAAGGCTCCAATGTTGGTAACAAACCTGAGGCTGCTTCAAGGAGGTCTTGCCACTGAGAAAGACTTAATTAGTTGCAAGGTTTTTAGAAGGATTATAAATATGTCTTGTTTTACAACCACATTTCTAAAAAAGTACAATTCACAGGTAGTACTTAGAATATAGACAAATGATCTTTATTTGTGGCTTGTCTTCATATACTACTATACACAGTACTTTAGAGCTCATCTGTGTGCTTGCAGGGGTCCAGCTGCAAAAAGCCTTTATTTGCAGATTTGGTTGAATATAGTCCATAGACTTAATTCTTAGTTGCAGGATGAACAGACACCATTTCATTAAATTCATGTCTGTTATTATGATCATCTGAGGGCATTGCAAACTCTTGCCACCGAGAAACACTTAATTAGTTCCAAGGTTTTGGGACTATAAATATGTCCTGTTTTAACACCACATTTCTTTAAAAAGTTAATATTACAGGCATTCATAAGCAGTATTTGTGATTAGAAATTATGAGAGACACAGTCCTCATCATTTAAATCACAAACACCCACCGAGTAGGGAGACAGAATATTTTAACGGCAGACAGACAAAAAGCAAGGTGTGGTTCAAACTCAAATAACAGTCTTCTTCATAGAGCAAAATTCTCTAACATTTGACCCCCTGCAAAAGGTTTCATTTGCAGGTTTGCTAGTTTTGATAGAATATAGTGTCTAGCTTTAATTCTTTTAATTAAAAGGCTTTTGATGACCTTCTGCTGAACTTCTCTTCGCCTTCAGAAAAAAACAGGAGTCCTAAAACCCAGATCCTGCCATAAATTTAAGAGGCCCTGTTACAAATTGTTATGATTCTTGCACATCTTTTATTGCGAATTTTTCTTACAACAACAGAACTCACAAGCACCATTTCATTTTGTCGTGTTTCCTGGGGAAAACAGCCTGTTTTCAAAAAGTTATCTCCAAAAACAGATCTGACAACCCATTGCAAAAACTTCTTTGAAGAATGAAGAAAATTGCAGTGTGATTTAAAAAAAAAAGACTTTATTTCATAGACTTTTAATTCAAGACAATCAGTATATAGGAATTTATTCTTTACAAAGCATGGAGAGATGTCTGAAGGCTTTTAAGACATCAGTAGCATTTTAAGATTTACTTAACATCAAAACAGTATTTAATATAGAATCAATATTTTTTTGTCAAGATCATATGATTTAAACTATAGGATGTGTATTAAGTTTTGAAAGCAAATTTTACTGCATGACTCTCTCACATATTTAGATAGTATTTTTTATCCCTTTTTATACAGGAATGGCATTCTAACAATTGTTGTGCTGCAGATGCACAATTGTACATCGACAAATTTTGTTATAACCACAAAAATGACGCTTCTAGAGATAGATTTCATAGTCCACCATCTTTTGCTGGGCAGTATTGTGGCGGCTTCCACGCTTAAAATGTGTTGCATTCTGACGTATGCAGATTCAGTAGTAGGCTGCTCCACAGATTCCTAAATATTAAAAAAGCACTTTTAATTAGTTGTTCTCTACAACAGGCTTTTACTACCATTCTTCAGATAGATTCACACAGCTGTACATTTCCTGTAGAGATGCGCTTCTGCAAACTTATATTACAAGGACCTTCAACATATTTTGCAGCATCTTGACAACTGTTTCTTCCAGGCTTCTGTAATTTAAAAACAATCATTATTAATTTTCATCTCCATCCATGAAGCCCCATTTTAAAAAAAGGTTTGGGTTTTTATTTTTACCTGCCTGGTAGCATTCTCTGAGTCCAAAACAGTATGCAACGTTTGGGAATCTTCCTCTGGTGCACAGTTCTCATTGTCAGAATGTGAGTTGTCAGCCATGCTCATGGGTGCTGGGAATGCCACAGGCCCGTGGCAATTTGGCCAGGATCTTATTCTTGTGGGTTTGAGTCTCCTGGTTGTAGAAGGCGCTGCAAACCGCAGAGGGGTGCTCGGTGCCTCCATGTTGCTGGCGCAGAACATGTCTGGGCATGCATAAAATGGCAGCTTCTCAATATGGGCTAGAGCTCTCTTCAGCCAGCCTTCTGGTTGGCTGGCGCGGACCATGTGGTTCTCGTGGGATCAAACCATTGGTCAGGGGGCACATGACGTCGAGGGGGGGTGAATGGGAACCCCTGGGTCAGGGGGAGGGGTCCAATCACACCCCACTAGGGATCGGGGTCGGTCATATGGCCCAGATGGCCCGCCTTAGCATTTCTGGGGGAGGGACATGCCAATCATTCTTGGGGGAGGGGCCAAAAGGTCATAAATTGTTCTAGAGCGTGTGGCAAGGGGCTGGGCTAAAGGGTCATAAAACATTCAAGCGGTGGGGCCAAATGGTCATAAATCATTTTTGACAGGAGCTACCACTACATACTACTGCCATCATCTGTGAGTACCACAGCCATTGCCCATCAGCCTTACCAGGCAAAGGGAACAATATCCTCTAAATTTAGGGTATTCTTAAGTTACAGACTTTGAAAAACAATGCTTTTGGATTGCAGGTCCCAGAATCCCCTCACCTACCGTGCTCATTGGCTGACCTATAATTTTAAAAACTATAGTCCGAATAAATTAGGATCTTTAATCCCAGATCTGGTTTGTATATAGATAGCCCTCCCCAGTTGGAAGATACCCTCAAAGGCCTTCAAATCCAACCCTGCCTATATTACCAGGGAGAACACCTCTCTAATAATCTCTAGGCAATCCACTGCAAGTCTGCTATCAACTTCAAATGCAAGTTGACCATAGAATTTAAAATTCAAAATGACATTAACAGATAAGAAAGCTGGGTCAAAACTAACAAAATGAACGTCATCAGTGAGAAATGTAAGATATTGCACTTAGAAAAAATGAAATGCATAGATATAGGATAGGAGACACTTGGCTACAGGTGAAAGGGATCAAGGAGTCCAAGTAGACCACAAGTTGAATGTGAGTCAACAGTGTGATGCAGCAGCTAAAAAGGCCAATGCAATTTTAGGCTGCATTACTAGAAGTATAGTGTC
The DNA here is from genome assembly GCF_019175285.1 of Sceloporus undulatus. NCBI lineage: Eukaryota > Metazoa > Chordata > Lepidosauria > Squamata > Phrynosomatidae > Sceloporus > Sceloporus undulatus. Next base: position 7,003,712 of record NC_056524.1, read on the forward strand.
TCTAGATCAAGAGAAGCAATAGTGCCACTGTATTCTGCTCTGGTCAGGCCCCACCTGGAATATTGTGTCCATTTCTGGGCACCACAATTCAAAAAGGATGTTGAGAAACTGGAACGTGTCCAAAACAGTGTCACCAAAACAGTGAAGGGCCTGGAAGTCATGCCTTATGAGGAAAGGCTTAGGGAGCTGGTTATGTTTAGCCTGAGAAGAGACGATTAAGAGGTAATATGAGAGCCATGTTTAAGTATTTGAAGGAGTGTCACATTGAGGATGGAGCAAGATTGTTTCTGGTTGCTCCAGAAACTAGAACATGGAACAAAGAAATCAAGCTACAAGAACAGAGATTCCACCTCAACATTAGGAGGAACTTCTTGAAAGTAAGGGCTGTTCGACAGTGGAACACACTCCTTCCTTGGAGTGGAGTGGAGTCTCCTTCTTTGGAGGTCTTTAAACAGAGGTTGGATGGCCATCTATCAGGAGTGCTTTGATTGAGAGTTCTTGCATGGCAGAAAGGGGTTGGACTAGATAGCCCTTGGGGGTCTCTTCCAACTTTATGATTCTATGAATAATTCTGGAAGATCTACAAATGCCTAGAGAAGTGTTTTTACAAGAAATCTCTAGGTCCTCCATTGTGACTCTATGGTCAACATTCAGCAGAGTTGTGCTGGAGTACCTACAGTAGATATTCTTAGAGATAACATATTAATCAAAACTGAGACTAAACAAATCTGCAAAATATCAAGGGACAATAGTAAACCTTTTTTTAAAAAAAAAACCCTCTTTGTTTGTGTTACTTTTGCTAATCTGGACCAATCTGCTATTCATCCAACCTCACTCCTGTTGCAGAGAGAGATGCTATTGGAAATGCCTTTTCTTGAATTATTGCCAGGCCTGAGGCAAACCTATTAAGATCGGATACTTTGAATGTAATGAAGGTGGCCAGCAGATTTAAGGGAAAGCAGGTAATTCACTATAATTGTAAATCTGTTATGTCCAGTCAATATCATCAGCTCCTCATCCTCCAGCAGAAATACTGTATGTTCCCTGGAAGGGAAAAAGCAACCCAGTGAAATCAGTGGACAGTCCGTTCCTGCTCTGAATGGGGAAGGCAGAAATAAAGATGACAGATCTCAGGACCTGGACCCTCTTCTACAGTTCTTAGGGATAAAGGAGGAACCTCAGGGCAAGAGCACTGTCTTGCCAGGTATGACTGTGTGTGTATTTTCTTTTAGGAGACTTGGCAACATCATTTTAGCAAAGCATAAATATCAGTACGTGGAGATATGCTATAAAAGCAGTTCACAACCCCCATGCAAAATTGCAACATTGTGCACACATTTCAATGACTGGTTGTCATTGCACAATGTACAATACATGAAGTACATCCTCAATACAAAGCATAGAATGCACAATTGTGATGTGCAATCACAATGCAAAGTATAGGATACAAACTACAGAATGCATGCCTGTGATGCACAATTATGATACAAAATAAAGAAATCACAAGGCAAAGTACAGGATTCACAAACCCAATGCAATGTATAGGATGCACAACTATGATGTGTAATCATAATGTGATGTATAGAATGCACAACCACAATGCAAATGATAGAATGGACATCAGTGATGCACAATCACGATGGAAAGTAGAGAAATCACAATTGCATGACTCTGCTTCCACCAATGTCAGCAGAACATGCCTGTTGTGCAGTGATAACATCTTGGCCATGTATAACATGACTTACCCATGCACATGCCCCTAACAGAATTCTGGCCTTGGTGTTTCTTATTTGGCTTGCATACTCTGTGCAACTGGGGTTCATTCTTAAGTTATCCTTAATTGACATCAGCAAAGTTGGCTTCTTGTGACATCACCCTTGTTCCATCGCTAGGGCTGTATGCCATCAAGGGGTCTTCCCTTGATGTGCCTTCAAGTTGTTTTCGATTTATGGCGACTGTGAGATATAGTTTCCAAGTATCAAGTACCTAGTCAATTTAGGACAAAACAAGTGAAGCAGCAATATAATTTATTAGTTACAATCTTGCAAGAAAGGGTGTCCTAATCAAGTAGGCACACCCAACTGCCAAGACAGACTTAGGGAAGGCAGGCAGGCAGGCAGGCAGGCAACTGCCAAGTTAGGTTTCTTTCTTTCTTTCTTTCTTTCTTTCTTTCTTTTGTTCTTTCTCATAGAATCATAGAGTTGGAAAGGGCCACAAGGGTCATGCAGGAAATCCAAATCAAAGCATTCCCAACAGATGGCCATCCAGCCTCTACTTAAAGACCTCCAAGGAGGGAGATTCCACTGCACTCCAAGGGAGTTTGTTCCACTGTCGGGCAGCCCTTACTGTCAGGAAGTTCTTCCTAATGTTGAGGTGGAATCTCTTTTCCTGCAGCTTGCATCCATTGTTCCGGGTCCTGTTCGGGTCTTTCTTTCTTTCTTTCTTTCTTTCTTTCTTTCTTTCTTTCTTTCTCTCCTGCAACATTGCTGCTGTCACCACCATTGCTCCCACCTCCCAGCATCTGCCATCTTTGGCAACCCTTTCCTCATGGCAGAACCAGCCTTGGCAAAAGCCAAGCCAATGGACCCACACAATGGGGACTTTATCAGACAAGGGAAATTGGAAGTATAATCCAATGGCAATCCGAACGCAATCATGTTATTGCATGATAACCCACCACACCCAAATTTGGGCAATGAGAAGTCAGTTCGAGTGCAATCACAGGGTTTCACATTAATGCGTGATAGACCACCACACACAAATTCTGGCAATGGCATGCTATTTTTGGACACTGGGAAGCCAGTTCGAACGCAATTCGCACTCACATAAATTCACTGAACTAGCAAATTCACATGAATGTGTTCTGGCCCCACTTTCTTTTCATTCGAAATTAAGAGAAATTCCTCACATGTGATAAACTCCAATATGGGTAAAGCTGAGGACTCTGCCCTTTGCGACTACAAAAATAGGGGTTGTTTCTTGTCCAGGCCACTAGAGAGCACTCCATCCCTAGCACACTGATCCAGCCAAGCCATGCAAGAAGTGAGATCAGATGGCTGATTTCTTAATTAATTTTTTCCCTTAATTCCCAAAACAGCCCATGGGGGGGGGGGGATATTTTACAGTACATGCACAGTTTAAAGTCAGGAGGAATGGGGCTAAAGAGATCCCTAAACTCTCTTAACAGACAGAAAAGAAGAAGCTTGTAACACAAGTTTCATGGATTTCAGTCCACTTCCTACGAAAGTCTGCAAAAGCTCATGCTACTTTCTTTCAGTTTCTTTCAGTTCAGGCCACAGAATGGTGCCATGGCAGTGAAAGCACTACCAAAGTGTTTCTATTGTGCAGTGTCAAAGAGACCATTAGGTATCATGGGAGGGACGACAAACAGTAGATATTAACACAGTTCTTTCACAAAATAGTGACTGCAAAAAAAAGTCCTTGCCACTTCTTTCCATGCGCACCAACTGTGTGTGCAAAAAAACAGCCCAATTCTGCAAATATATGCCTTTAGTCTCTCGTTCTCACATACACACATACCTCCGGGTGTCAGATATTTCTCCCCCTACATAGCATGCTAGTCAGTCTTCTCTGAATTTTTACTCTGATTGTTCACAGCGGGAGGTGAGAGCAAGAGGGCCAGGCACAGGCAAAGAATTTCACAACCATCCCTTGGTGTGTTTGTGTGTTGTGTGTCTGTGTGTCTATATATAATTTGACAAACTTCATAAACCAAGCATGGATGAATCCATTGTGGCTGCTGTCAAGCTATAGGCAAGATGCAGATTTTGGAAGTAACAAATTAGAAGTAAGGCACTTGTTCATTAACAACAATAGCAGCAGCAGCAGCAATAACAATAATTTCACAGGCTTATATTGGGAGATATGGTTTGCCAGATAGCTTGGGGGGGATTCATTGCAAGCTAGAAAATTCCAAACAAAAGCTCTGAATTGCAACTCCAACCTCAGTGGCTGCCGTACAGCTTTTGCACGCTATGGAAGGAAGGCAACCCAAGCTTCCTAAATGTTCAGAAAATGAAGCATTCAGGATTACCAGACGCTCCCTAAAGCCCCTGGCATTGTTTCCTGGGATCTGCCCCCCTGCCACCTTGCCTGGCTTCAAAGGCAAATGGGGGCCTTAAATAGTCATTACACCACATATTGACATCCAAGGAGGCCTTCAGAAGAGGCCTGGCTGATTGATGGTGCCCCCTGTTGACCTTTGAGGTCATCCCAAGTCCTTGTTCCCCTTCAACAGCTGATAGCACCAGTCAGGGGTCAGGAATCCTAGCAGATCATCAGTTTGATTCCAACAATAGACCAGAGTCCTGCAGGACCAGCATGGGGGTGATTTATTTTGTTTCTGTGATGCCGAGCTATTTCTGATCAAAGTCAAGCTCCGTCTGACACAGGCACAAGATTAGCTGGACTCATTCTGATGCTTTGTCCTGGCTGTTAACTATTTTATTTCTTTAGCCAAATCAATTGCAGCCATAATGGTCAAGAACCTACATGAGCTTTTGTTGTTATGTGCCTTCAAGTCATTTCTGACTTAGGGCAGCCCTAAGTTGAGCCCTTCACATGGCTTTCTTGGCAAATTTTATTCAAAGGGTTTCCCCCTTGCCTTCTTATGCAACATGGGGTTGCATAGAGTAGATCTCCATGTGCAGAGTTCCACATTCATTATGCTAGACAACCCATCTGGTATTGGCATATGCTTGCATAAGTCACACCACAAACATATGTGAATTATTTGCCTTAGCACAACAGGTATATTCTTCTGACAGTGGTGAAAGTGGAGTTGCATGTACAGCAAAGTTCTGCATAGCGGTTGTGCATTTTGCCTTATGCATTGTTGTGGTAGCCAACATGGTGTAGAGGATTGAGCATTGGACTTTGACTCTGGAGACCAGAGTCTGAATCCCGTTTCAACCATAGAAACCCACTGGGTGACCTTGGGCAATGCCTCAAAGGATGGCAATGGCAAACCCCTCTGAAGAAAGTGCCAAGAAAACACCATGATAGGTTCCCCTTAGGGTCGCCATAAGCCAGAAATGACTTGAAGGCACCTAACAACAGCAACATTGCTGTTGTGCAATGCACATGGGAAGCGAGAGAGACAGAGAGAAATCTTTTATTTGCATCAGCCACAAGCCATTGCACTAGAAATGTATTATCCTAGTAAAGTTAGAAGCTACAATTTTACAGTGTTCATACACCTTTATACTGTAGTTAAATGAAGTCGATGTAATGTACAGTGCAAAACATTCTGAAAGCTATATAAAATCAGGACTCAGAGAAATCATGCTCAGTCTTGTTTTAATAGCACCAGCTATGAATTATGCATAGTTGTCACCCTTTTATCTTGGTCAGCTAAAAGAAAGGATACATAAAAGTCAGATGAATGCCCTGGCACAGAGGTAAGGGGGAATATATCAGTTCCCTTCTCAATTCTTTAGAAGGACAAAATAGCAGTGTAATGACTACTAGGTCAAAGCCACCATCTGCACATGTTGCATTGCGTGCATCCATGTTAGTGGTTTGAGTGCTGCACTACAACTTTGAAGACCAGGGTTCGATTCCCAGCTCTGCTATGAAACCCACTGGGTGACCTTGGACAAGTCACATGCTCTCAGCCTCAGGGGAAGGCAATGGCAAATCTTCTCTGAACAAATTTTTCCCAGAAAACCCCATGATAGGTTTGCCTTAGGGTCACCATAAGTTGGAAATGACTTGAAGGTACACAACAATAACCCAGTAACTGACATGTGTTGTGCCACGTTGCTATTCTGCACAGGGGGACTGTATCATGCTGATGTAGCAGATTATGTAACACCGAGTAAATGTTGGACTGCAGCCCTTATGGGTTGAACAGGAATGTCCCAAACACCAACCAAGCAACCAAACATGAAACCAAATGCATAAAGTCTATCCATGTGCAGTTATGTGCAGTGAACAACCAGGCATAATGCATAATTCAAATCTATGTGCAATACTTATGGAGCCACATACACAATTCCAGTTCCACAATCTTGAACTGAATGTATCTGTTCCATATCAAACAGAGATGCCCAACTGTTTCTCTGTGTGTTATGTGTGTTGTGCCTTCAAGTCGTTTCTGAACTATGGCAATAACACTAACAGGTTTGTTCCCCTGAGACTAAGAGAGTGAGACCTGCTCAAGGTCACCCAATGGGGTTTTATGCTCCAGCGGGGAATCAAACCCTGGTCACCAGAGTCATAGCTCAACACTCAAGCCAATATGCCATGCTGGCTCTCAACTGCTTCTGTAGAGGAGTTACTAATGTGTCCAGTTCTGGGCACCACAATTCAAGAGCAATATTGACAAGCTGGAATGTGTCCAGAGGAGAGTGACCAAAATGGTGAGGGGTCTGGAAAGCAACAAGCCCTATGAGGAGTGACTTAAGGAGCTCAGTATGTTTAGCTTGGAGAAAAGAAGGTTAAGAGGGGACATGACAGCCATGTTTAAATATTTGAAGGGATGTCATATTGAAGCTGGAGCAAAATTGTTTTCGGCTGCTTCAGAGACTAGGACCCAGAGCAATGGATGCAAACTATGAGAAAAGAGATTCCACCTAAACCACAGGAAGAACTTCCTGAGGGTAAGAGCTGTTTGACAGTGGAATATGCTGTTGCCTTGGAGTGTGATGGAGTCTCCTTCTTTGGAGGTTTTCAAACAGAGGCTAGATGGCCATCATCCACAGGGAGTGCTTGGGCTGGGTCTTCCTGCATGGCAGAATGAAGTTGGGCATCCTGGCCCTTGGAGTCTCTTCCCAATCTAAGGCCGGTTACAGACTGCCAAAATAAAGCTGCTTCGGGTCTCTTTGGAGGTATGCTATTTAAATGATGCATGGGTCCTAAGAGTCCGGCGGTCGCATCAAAGCCACACTCCATTCCTAAGCACCGGAGTGCAGCTTTTGATGCAGCTTTTGGATTCTTAGGATGCATGTATCATTTAAATAGCATACCTCTAAAGAGACCCGAAGCAGCTTTATTTTGGCAGTCTGTAAC
>NC_056524.1:7010768-7087656 GCF_019175285.1 Sceloporus undulatus
AAAGGCTACAAAGTGGCACAAATGAAATAACGTTTTAACTGTATGATTTGATAAATAGATTGTTGTATGGGGTTGGGGATGATGTTGGTTGCATTTTGGACATGTTTAAGGTGTGTTGGTAACGTTGTTGTGTTTGGTAAAGGCTGGAATATATTAGTTCCATCAGTAATGTGTGATACCCTATTCGATTCTGACCAATCAATTCATATGCGAGTATTTCAGATACAGACACACACACAACACGAAATAAATTTATTAAATCAAGTGGTGGTTTATAGATCAGCAGTTCAATGCCAATAGTCCTAGGTGGGACCAGAAATGGTGGATTTTAGATCCAATAGTACTCTCTACATAAGCGTAAAATAATTTACTTACAAACAACTACGATCAGATGGAGCCCTGGTGGCGCAGTGGGTAAATGCCTGTAACTGTCACATTCCTGAAACCACAGGTTGCGAGTTCAAGACCAGCCAAAAGGGCCCATCTCGACTAAGGCTTTGCATCTTCCGAGTCGGCTAAAGAGTACCCCGACGTTGTTGGGGGGCAAGTAAGCTTACTTGCCTAATTAGCTTACTTGCTGTTCCCGCTATGAGCTTTGGAATAGCGGTATATAAAATAAAACAAATTAGTTATTATTATTATTATCCCGCCATAAGTCCTGGGTTAGGGCACAGGGACCCATGAATTGTGGAAAAACCACACATAACAAAACTTCACTTTATTGTACATGAAGAAAAGAACGCTGTCTCTAGTGAATCTCTAGGTCCATCCAGTGCAACATCCTGCGGTACAACATCTGCCAAGACCACTGAACACGACGCTACGGCCTGCGAAGTGTAGAATTGGTCTGGGAAGAGCTCACAAATGTCCTAGCAGAGTGTTCCTCTCTAGGAATCTCTCAGGTCCCTTCAGTGTTAGACATTTTGGGTTTAAGAGGGAAAGAAGTTATGCCCATGAGGTTATGGCACTGGAGGACCTAGATTAATCAAAGTCTGTGATGTAATCAAAGCTGCAAAGAAGCCAAATCTTGCACATTTACATGTAAATGATTTTAAGAGTGTCAAGGCTCAAGTGGGGGTATTGTGGGATTCATTGCCAAGCTAGAAAATTCCAAACAAATAGCTCTGAATTTGCAACTACCAACCTCATGTGGCTGCCGTACAGCTTTTTGCACTGCTATGGAAGGAAGGCCAACCCGAAGCGTTCCCTAAAGTTGTTCAGAAAATGAAGCATTCAGAGATTGTACGCAAGGAGCGCTCACCGTAAAAGCCCCGGTGCATTGTTTCCTGGGATCTGCACCCCCCCTGCCACCTTGGCCTGGCCTTCAAATGCGAAATGTGGGGTCTTAATAGTCAGTTAACACAACACTATAGTGGACATCCGAAGGAGGCTAGTCAGAAGAGCCTGGCTTGAGTGATGGTGCCCACCCTGTTGACCTTTGAGGTCAATCCCAATGTCCTTGTTTCCCCTTCAACAGCTGATACAAACCAGTCAGGGGTCATGAGAATACCGAGCAGATCATACAGTTTGAGTCCAACCAATAGAGCCGATATGTCCTGCAGGACCATGCATGGTGGGTGATTATATTTCGTTTCTCTTTCTTCGGTTGATGCCAGAGCGTATTTCTGAGTCAAGGCAGTCAAGCTCCGTCTGAGCACATCAGGCACAAGATTATGCTGAAGCTCATTCCGATGCTTTGGTCCTGGCTGGTTAAGAGACGATTTTATTTCTTTTACGCAAATCAAATTGCAGCCACAATGGTCCAAAGAACCGACAGTCAGCGTTTGTGGTGTTATGTGCCTTCAAGTCAAGTCATTTCTGACAGTTAGGGCAGCCCATAAGTAGTGAGCCCTTCAAACAATGAGCTTTCTTGGCAAATTTTGATTAATTCAAGAGGGTTTTCCCCTTGCCTTCTATATAAAAGCAACACTGGGGTTGGCATAGAGTTAAATCTCCATGTGCAGAGTAGTTCCACATTGCATGGTAGGTGGCGATAAGATACAACCCGTAACTGAGATAATTGGCACTAGATGTGGTCTATGCATAAGTCACAGACGCTCACACAACCAGTATCACTCAGCTGTACAGTATATATATAGCTCGTTAAGCACAACAGGTATGATTCTTCTGACAGTGGGTGAAAGTGGAGTTTGCATGTACAGCAAAAGTTTCTGCATAAGCGGTGTTGTGCAATTGTTGCCTTATGCATGTGGTGGTGGTAGCCAACATGGTGTTAGGATGATTGAGCATTGGACGGTGTTAACTCGGGAGAACCCAGAGTCCTGAACAATCCCGATTTCCAACACATAGAAACCCACTGGGTGACCTTGGGCAATGCCTCAAAGGATGGCAATGGAAAGCAACCCCTCTGAAGAAAGTGCCAAGAAAAACACCATGGATAGGTTCCCCTTAGGGTCGCCATGAAGCCAGAAAGTGACTTGAAGGCACCAAAAAAATAACAAGCAGCAAACATGTGCTGTTGTGGCGGAATGCACACGGGAAGCGAGAGACAGCAGAGAGAAATCTTTTTATTTGCAATCAGCCACAAAGCCATTGCACTAGAAATGTTATTGATCCATAGTAAAAGTTTAGAAGCTACAATATTTAGCAGTTGGTTCATAAACCTTTAGTACTATTAATGAAGTTCGATGTAATGTAACAGTGCAAAACATTCTGAAAGCTTATATAAAATCATGGACTCAGAGAAATCAATGCTCAAGTCTTGTTTGTAATAGCACCATGCTAATGAATTATGCAAGTAGTTTTGTCATGTTCACCCTTTTATCCTTTGTGTCAGCTAAAAGAAAGAGATACATAAAAGTCAGATGAAGTGCCCTGGCACAGAGGTAGAGGAGGGGAATATATCAGTTTCCCTTCTCAAGTTCGTTTTAGAAGAGCAAAATAGGCAAAAAAAGTGTAATGACTATACTAGTGCAAAGCCAACCATCTGCAAAAAAACATGATTGCATTGGCGTTGCATCCATGTTTAGTGGTTTGGAGTGCTTGCACTACAACTTTGAAGACCAGTGGGTTCGATTCAGCGCAGCTCGGCTATGAAACCCACTGGGTGACACTTGGACAAGTCACATGCATCATCGAGGCGCTCAGGGGAAGGCAATGGGCAAATCTTCTCTGAACAAATTGTGCCCCAGAGAAACACCCAATGATAGGTTTGCCTTAAGGGTCACCATAAGATTGGGGAAATGAACTTGAAGAAGTACACAAACAATAACCACAGTAACTGCACCATGTGTTTGTGCCACGTTGCTATTCTGCACAGGGGGAACTGTATCATGCTGTATGTAGCAGAATTATGTAACACGCGAGTAAAATGTTGGGACTTGCCAGCCCTTATGGGTTGAACAGGAATGTCCCACAAACACCAACCAAAGTCAACCAAACATGAAACCAAATGCATAAAGTGTATCCATGTGCAGTTTTATGTTTGAGTCAGTGAACAACCAGGCGATAATGCATAAAATTGCAAATCTATGTTGCAAGTACTGATGGAGCCACATACCACAATTCCAGTTCCACAATCTGTGAACTGAATGTATCTGGTTCCATATCAAACAGATGAGGCCCAACATGTGTTCTGCTGTGTGTTTTATGTGTGTTGTGGGGTGCCCGTCAAGTCGTGTTTCTGAACTATGGCAATAACACTGAACAGGTTGTTTGTTCGCCCTGAGACTAAAGAGAGTGAGACCGTGCCCAAGGTTGGCACCCAGATGGGGTTTTAGTGCTCCAGCGGGGAAATCAAACCCTGGTCACGCAGAGTCATAGCTCAACACTCAAGCCAAATATGCCAATGCTTGGCTCTTCAACTACTGCTTTCTGTAGAGGAGTTAGCTATATTGTGTTCCAGTTTCTGGGCACCACACATGCAAGAGCGATATTGACAAGCTGGAATGTGTCCAGAGGAGAGTGACCAAAATGGTGATGGGTCTGAAAGACAACAAGCCCTATGAGGATGACTTAAGGAGCTCAGTATGTTTAGCTTGGAGAAAAGAAGGGTATACGAAGGTGGACATGACAGGCCATGTTGTACAGATTTTCACTCTTAGACCAGGGATGGCATCAGATTGCAGGGCTTGGCGCACCCAAAATTGTTGTTTGTTTGGCTGCGTTCCAGAAGACCTAGGACACCAGAGCAATGGATGCAAACTATGAGAGAAAAGAGATTCCACCCTAAACCACAGGAAGAACTTCCCTGAGGGTAAGAGCGTGTTTGAGCAGTGGAATATGCTGGTTGCCTTGGAGTGTTGATGGGAGTCTCCTGTTGGAGGTTTGTTCAAACAGAGTCCGCTAGATGGCCATCATCCACCAGGAGAGTGGCTTGGGCTGGGTCTTCCTGCAATGGGCAGAATGAAGATTGGGTCATCCGTGGGCCCATTGGAGGTCTCTTTCCCGAATCTAACCCGAAGCAGCTTTATTTTGGCAGTCTGTAACAGGTCTAAGATTCTATTGTTCTATAATGGAGGTGTAAGATCTCAAAGGTTCCAGCCATGTATTGCTTGCAGAACAGGTGGCTTTTATTTTACTCTGTTAGAATTTGTAAATTGAGCTAATGGGGTGTATAACCTATGAAGGGGGGGGGGGGATAAATTTTTCATTCAAAGGGTAGACCTTCAAAAAATGGCCCATTCAGTATGACTGCTATGAGGACATACATTTTCTTATTGATTTGCAAACACTGCTTTAATAGAGGGTCATGTGCCTCCACACTTGCCTCTCAGGAGTATGGCTTCTCCTGTACAAGAGAACAAAAGCCACAATGCCTCTGAAATATCTTCAAGAAATATTTGAGGGGAAATAGGCATAGATTTAAAAAAAAAACCAGGCAGGTTTTCAGCTATTGAGAAAGGGGCTTTTAACAGCTTGGAGCTGTTAATACATGATTTCCTAATGTGCTTTTAAATTTTTAGTCCATTTATCCAATAGCAACAGAGTTCCTACACAGTCCTTATGTACTGAAAATGTACATGGTGGTTGAGCTATGTCATCTTTCTGCAAAATACAAACATTGGCAATCGATAGTGTCTCCACCAATGTGCCTGCTTATTGTCCCAGTGTGCAATAGGGAATCATAGAATCGTAGAATCATAGAGTTGGAAGAGACCCCAAGGGCCATCCAGTCCAACCCCATTCTGCCATGCAGGAAATCCAAATCAAAGCATCCCCGACAGATGGCCATCCAGCCTCTGTTTGAAGACCTCTAAGGAAGGAGACTCCACTACACTCCGAGGGAGTTTGTTCCACTGTCAAACAGCCCTTACTCTCAGGAAGTTCCTCCTAATGTTGAGGTGGAATCTCTTTTCCTGCAGCTTCCATCCATTGCTCCGGGTCCTAGTCTCTGGAGCAGCAGAAAACAAGCTTGCTCCCTCCTCAATATGACATCCCTTCAAATATTTAAACAGGGCTATCATATCACCTCTTAACCTTCTCTTCTCCAGGCTAAACATCCCCAGCTTCCTAATTCATTCCTCATAGGGCATGGTTTCCAGACCTTCCACCATTTTAGTTGCCCTCCTTTTGACACGCTCATTTTTCAATGTCCTTTTTTAATTGTGGTGCCCAGAACTGGACACAGTATTCTAGGTGTGGCCTGACCAGAGCAGAATAGAGTGGCACTATTACTTCCCTTGATCTAGACACTATACTTCTATTGATGCAGCCTAAAATCACATTGGCCTTGTTAGCTGCCGCATCACACTGTTGACTCATGTTCAACTTATGGTCTACTTGGAATGCACAGTGCATGTGTCTAAAATCCCAGGGAACCATGTGGGGCATGGAAGGCACTGATGAACACCTGTGCATCATCCAACAATGTGCTACTGCATGGCTGGAATCCCACACCCTCCAACATTTCACAGATGAAAACCAGGACAATTATGGAGAGACTAAACCAGAGCTGTAGTTTGCTTTTGTCTGAGTTGACTAGAAAGGGTCAGATGTCATCCCCTTCTTTCCACTCCTACCTGCTGAGCTAGGATTATAGAATTGGAAGGGGTCCCATGGGCCATCTAATCTAACCCCCTGCTCAAGGCAGGATCTCCAGCCAAAGCATTCCAAGCAGGTACCTGTCCAGTCTTTTCTTTTTTAAAGATGTCCAGAGAAATAGACCCCACTACTTCTCTAGGCAATTGGTTCCACTGCAGAACTCTTCTTGCTTTCAAGAGGTTCTTTCTAATATTCAAGCAAATTCAGAACGCAGCAAATGCAAATGAGAGAAACCACTCAGAGTCAGGGGCTTTCCCAGCAGACAATGATCACGAATTAGCAGACACTAATCCTCTTTGCATATCTTCCCTCCCTGGGGCCCTGCCATCAACAACAGAACAATGCATAGATTAACATGGAAGTCACTCCTCCCTAACCAGGATCACACAGCACACACACACACACACACACACACCTCTCTTCCATGCCAGCATTCTCTGAAGATGCCAGCCACAGATGCTGGTGAAATGTCAGAAATAAACTCTTCTATAATATGGCCACATAGCCCGAAAAATCCACAAAAATCTAAAAAGTGAGTTGGAAGCTGCAATAAAAGAATTGGGGAAAAACAAATCACCAGAAGCAGATGATAATTCAGTCAAACTACTACAACCCATACAGTATAGACAGAATCAACTCTAGTGTTAACATAGGTCAACAAATATGAAAAACAAAACAGTGGCCAACAGACTGGAAATGATCAATATACATCCCTACCCACAAAAAAAGAGACACATAAGATTGCAGCAACTATAGAACCTTAGCATCCTTTCCCATGCAAGCAAAATTATGCTCAAAATACTGCAACACAGACTCCAATTGGAAAGACAACTCCCAGAGAGACAAGTGGAGATTAGAAAAGGAAGAGGCACTAGGGACAACACTGAAAACATGCAACATGGGATTTGTAGTTTGGTGAAGTATTCAGCCTGGTCTGTCAGTGAGCTCCAGTGCCTCACCAAACTACACATCCTAAGATTCTGCAGAACAGAGTCATGGCAGTTAAAGTGGTGTCAGACTACTTTCATTCTGCAGTGTGGATGCAGGCTTGGTTTCCTGGTATAAATATATATAAATATTTCTGTTTCATTTTCTGGCACCTGTTAGAAAACATTCCAGGATGTGAACAAAAACCAATTATTTCATTTAAAAGAATCCAAAGCATCAGGGACTTAGTTATGCATGCTGATTGTAAAATCTTACGACAAACTGCTGAGAATACTGTGATGGGTCTATCTAAACCAGTAAGACACCATCCATGTGATCATTGTGCATATTGCACCCACACCACTAAAATGCCAGAATTCTTAAATTGCAATGGCCAGCAAAGATATAAACTATCCCACTTTAGCACATGCCATACTAGTTCTGTGATCTATGCTATTGAATGTACATGCAAGACACTTTATGTGGGTAGGACCACAAGACAGATAAAGCGGCGCAAACTAGTGGAGACAACAATCGTGCCAAAAAAGAAGTGGATAATGAAAAGATCTGCTTTCATAGTGTGAAGGACAGACCTTTTAAAATTGATTTACCAATATGGAGCGGAGGCAAATCACAAACCAGTTTAAATGTAAGTCGGAATGAGGCCAGAGGAAGACAACTCCCAGGATCACTACAAATCTGGAAAATCGAGAACAGATCGGATTTTACTGTATGTATAGATAATCCTATACCGCACCAGTTTTGGACCAATGGTGATGAGCATCACACATTTCCAGATAGAGAAAAAGAACAACCATTTAGATTTGCAAAAAGGTGTGTGTGTGTGTGCTTCTGTCCTGCATATTTGGCAGGGCTTTGCTCAGTGACATTTCTCTTACAGTCGCCCAGCTGTGGGATTCATCTCATCTCTTTTGCCTGGGGACAAAATGTTCCACTCTGGACACATGTGGATTCACCAGCAGCAACATGTGAATGTTTTCATTTTGGGCTGTTCCAAAACTAGGGAGGAGTTATTCTCTGAAGAGCTGTTCAACGCCCAAGAAAGAAAGAAAAAATGAAATAACCAGTCATCTGGATTGTAAGAAATCGTTTGCTTCACAGAACCTCCAGCTGATCTATTTTCCGGGCAAAATTAGAACCAGGCCTGGATTTTGAACTGAATTCAAAGAAAGAACTGAAATGGATATGTTTTAAAAATTGTAGTCTGGGGCTACCGGGAGAGAGAAGGAAAAAATTCTGGTTTTGTGTTTAAATCAAACTTGGTCAAAAGACATTTTTGGACTACAGATTTCAGATTCCCTGAGCAAATATAAGCTCAATGAATAATGCCTCTTCCTCTCCTTTGGTACTCCCTAGTTGAGTATAGTTGGCCCTCCATATCCACTGAATCTACATCCATGGATTCAACAATCCACGGCTTGAAAATATGTTTTTAAAAAATCCAAAAAGGAATTCTTGTCTTAATATAAAGGACAACATTTTATTACATCATTGTATGGCGGACCCTTGGTATCTGCTAGGGTTTGGTTCCAGGCCTCCCTATGGATAACAAACTCGGTGGATGTTCAAGTCCCATTAAATACAATGGCATAGTAAAATGGTGTCCCTTTTATAAAATGGCAAATTCAAGGTTTGCTTTTGGGGATTTATATATAGTTTTTAATATTTTCAAGCTGCAGATGGCTGAATCCATGGATAAAGAACCCATGGATACAGAGGGATGACTGCATATAATGAGACTTCAGCATATACATCCCAGCAGACACCAAGGGCCCACTGTACAGCCCCTTCTTTAAGGTTTCTCCACCAAAAAGAACAAACCAATACTCACATAGTATAGCCAAATTCTGGCCCAGTCATACTGACTCTAACCCCAGACTCTCCAACTGTCCTGATTTGGCAGGGATCGTCCCAATTAATCCTCTGTTGCTTTTACAATGTCCCAGGTTTTCTCTCTTCTTGCTCCTGCTTTCTCTCTTTGTCCCCAGCTTACTTCAGTTGGCACAAACCAAATTCAAAGTGCAAGAGAGGTTTACACTCACTTAACTCAGCAGACAGGAGAGGAGAAGAGGGGGAGGAATCTTGCCCTTCCCAGGAGATTCAAGCAAAAGAAAACTGCTGCAGCCTCTCCTAGTTTGTCTGTTCCTCCGCAGTTATAACTTTTGCCATCTTGGCCACACATTCATCTGTGAAATGTCAAAGAGTATGCAACTCCAGGGGCATCACTAAGAGGGTGCAGGGTGTGTGGACCACACCAGGTGACAGAGACCCCAAGGTGGAGTAACAGCACTGCTCCTCAAGTATCTCCTTTCTGGCAGAAACGGGTTGTGGCATTCACCTGTGTCCCTTTAAAACACTGAAGAGATGGTGTGAGTGGGGTAAGGCCTAGTTGGGGGGGGGGAATAAAGGCCCTGGTTTGTTTGTTTTTAAAAATTCAAGTTTCAAATATTAATTTCCCCCCAAAAAACTCAGAAATTTTTGAAATGATTTTCTTTAAAAATATCAAATTTTACCAAATTTTCACTTTAAGCCCATGGAACGATTTATAATAATAATAATAATAGGATTTATTTATATACTGCCCAATCACTGGGGATCCGAGCGGTTTACAACAGGGGGATAATAGACGGTTCCCTGCCCGAAGGCTTACAATCTAAAGACATGACACAAAAGGAGAAGGGAATGGGTGGGGAGGGAAGGAATCAGGTCCAGCCTTCTCTCCCTCTGAGGCCTGGACCAGGCAGATGGACCGGAGGGAGGGCTCTGCTTCTTCCAGAAAGTCATTGGAGCTAGCCTGCCTCTCTCTCCCCAAGATAGAGGATGAAAAGGGGGCTTGTCTTCTTCCAGGCATACATTTAAACTGTGGGTATAATATTGTAATTTAAAGTATAGTTCTCTTATGCTAGCTGTTACGTTCACCGTATTACCATTACATTCAGTGATACATGGGATTACAATTTATGAGTGACATTAATACAAACAAACATTTCTAAGGGTTCTCTAAGGTGTGTGTAAGGGGGGACCAATGGGGGTGACACCATGAGTTGCTGCACCAGGTGACCCCAACCCTGTGATGCCACTTCATGGGGTTTTTCTGGCAAGATTTGTTCGGAGGGGGGGGGGGGCTTGCCATTGCCATCCTTTGGGCTGAGAGTGTGTAACTTGCTGAAAGTCACCCAGTGGGTTTACGTAGCTGAGCTGGGATTCAGACCCTGGTCTCCCGAGTCATAGTCCAATGATTAAACCACTACACCTTTCTGGCTCTCACCTTTATCCCCATCTGTCTGGAATTTGGCAGGTCTGACCCTTTGGGAGGCTTTGTTACACCCCTATCATGCTACACAATTAGATGAAAAACACCAAAGTGACATCTTAGAAGAGCAGCTAGGAGCAAACACAACAAGATAAGAGCAGATGCTGTTTCAACAGCAAAAGAGCAAAGTGAATGAGTTTCTAATAACAAAGAGCAAATGCAACAACTCAATGCATGTTCATGTGTGTTGCATCAAACATTCGCACCCCAGAATTAAGCAAAGAAATTGGCCAGTGTGAAAATGAGGTTATAAGCCTCTCCTTGAAACATTTAGGTATACTTAGGCTGAAATGTCTGTCCTATTTGCCAAGAGGTTTCCAGCTAAACCTTTGTCTTCTTGACCATATATGTCCTCCTCCTCCGATTACAAAGGCCAAACTATGCTACAATGATTGGGATTGTCTAAGGTAGTGTCTCACGGGTTTCTTTTACACCCAAAGCCAGCTTAAAGCAATCTTCTCAAAGGTTTGTTTATTTATCTCAAGGCTTGCTTCTTGACCGTCTAGAGGGAACTGGCTAATCTCTGGGAAATGTCACCCGGCAGGGTCCAATTTGTTTTGAACTATCTGTAGAAGAAGAGATCAAGGCAGTAGGAACACACGTAAGGATCAGCGGAGAAGAGGACGTTCACCAGCAATTTCAGGTTGCACAGATCTATGGCAGAGACAGACAGACACAGACAACATTTTTTATTAGCCTCATCATATCCTCAATATCAACATCCACATTTCTGATATTCTCATCATACTAAATTGGCTTCCCTTCTGTGTAGTATTCCTACTCCCGAATCTTGCTGCTCAGATACCTAAAGTTCCAAAACTCATGCGTCAGGAAATCACAATTCAATAGGGATGCCATAACCCGGTGGCCGCCGGAGAAAAACCCGCTTTCGGGGGCCCCTCCCAGTCACGGAACGGTTTGCCCTCAGCCATGCCTTGGTCCCGGTTTGGGGCCCCTCCTCGGTCATTGCCGCTGCCACTAATGCGGCCAGCCACGGCGCCAACCCACCTCCTCCTGCTCTTCCTGGAGTGGTGGGGACTATGGGCAGCGCCAACCCACCTCCTCCTCCAGCTCCGCCTTCCTCTCCTCCTCCTCAGCAGCAGTCGCGCCGCCGCCGCCCCAACGCACCTCCTGCATCAAGGCCAGGGCTTTCCTGCCCGCGCGCGCAGGGGGCTCTCAGCAGGAGCTCGTCCCCTGCTTTGCCAGCCAGCCAATGGCTGGCTGACCAAAGGGGACGGGTCCTCGGGGCGCGCGCTGCCCGCGGCCTCAGCAGGGGCCAGCGGCAGCGCGTGCGCCTGCCCCGCTTCCCTCCCCCCCGCACGCCTGCCTTGCTTCTCTGCACGTGCACACCTGCCTTGTTTCCTCCGCGCGTGCCAGCGCCAGCCTGATAAAAAGGAGGAGGAGGGGGGGGGAGAGCGAGATGGAGGGGGGGGCAGGAGGGGGAGGAAGGAGCGGAGGAAGGGTCCTGAGGGCAGAATAGGGGCAGGGAGGGGGAGGAGGAACGCGAGTCAGGGCCATTAGGTCTGCCTGGGGTTTTTGGGGGTTTTTTATTTTTTTTAAAATATTTATTTATTAATTTTTTATTATTGTGGTTTATTTATAATTTTTATGATTTCTTGTTTGTTTTGTTTATTAATTTTATTATTTCTTGTTTTAATTTTATTAATTTTATCATTTCTTGTTTTTATTTTATATTTTTTTTATTCTTGTTTTTTATTTTATTAATTTTTATTATTTCTTGTTTTATTTTATTAATTTTTATTATTTCTTGGTTTATTTTATTATTTTTTATTTCTTTGTTTTATTTTATTAATTTTATTATTGCTATTTTTTCTATTATTTTTATTATAAATATAACACCCCTGTCTTGATTTTATTTTTTTGTCTAGGAATAATGCCCAAATGTCTCCATTTTGATCATGCCTTAGAACATGCATTTAGATTAACATTTTTAAAAATCATCAATTTGTTTGCTATCCTCCATTTTATAAAAATCGTGTCCTACATTTGAAGTTGTTGTCCTATATTTGTCCTACATTTGTCTCGGTTTGGGGTCCTGGCTTATGGCAATCCTACAATTCAAAGTCTCCCAGCAACCAGGCTTGACTGAAACCAGATTAAAAACAAGTTCAGAATGATGACTCCAGTTCCAGAAAAGGGATTCATAGCAGATGTGTGTTCTTCTGTGCACAAAACTGATGGTTGCTTTATCTGCTGGCTAATCAATTCTTTGTGGTTTATGTATTCATAGCTGAGGGTTTTCTAACCTGGAATCAATTTTAACAATGAGTGGAATAAATATTGTCAATAAAAGCACTGAAAACCACGGATTATTCCAGAGTGTGTATTGCTTTCACGTATACTGGGGGCAGAGAGAGTGATCTCTAGATGTTTTTCAACTACAATGTCCAGCATTCCTTACTATCACCTTATGCTGGGTATGATACAAGGAGGATAAATGGCAAGAAGAAAGAGAAACCAGGACATTTTAGGGGATGGTAGAGGATTAACTTGGACTGTCCTATTAAATCTGGACAGTTGGGAGGTATGGCATATCGCAATTGATTTCAAAAATTCTACTCACATTTGACTAGCAACTGGTTAGGCCTAGCACTGAAGCCGTTGCGGAAGAGTTAGTCAACATGTATGTAAAAATGGATTTAATGGATCCAGTCTAGATAGAGCCAGCCAATGTATTATAATAATAATAATAATAATAGATTTATTATAGCCCGCCCAATCACGAAGAATCTGGCGGGTTCTTGGTTGGAGCATTTGACTATGACCCTGGTTCAGTTCCCCGCTTGCCCATGGAAACCAATTGGTGGGCAGTAGGTTGCCTCAGAGGAGGAAAAGTTCCTTCCTTTGTTCACTGCTGCTCAGAAACTCTGAACACAGAGCAATGGATGCAAGCTACAGGAAAAATGATTCCACTTCAACATTAGGAGGAACTTTTGACAGTAAGAGCTGTTCATAGTGGAAAACACTCCCTTGGAGGGTCATGGAGCTCCCTTCTTTGGAGGTCTTTAAACAGAGGCTAGATGGCATCAGTCAGGGATGCCTTGATTGTGATTTCCTGCATGGCAGGGGTTGGACTGGATGACCCTTGGGTCTCTTCCAACTCTGACCAAATCTTTCCAAGAAAACCCTGTGATAAGTTTGCCTTAGGGTCACCAAAAACTGAAAACTATGAGTTGGAAGGACCACAAGGGCTATACAATCAAGTACAGTGCTCCCTCGGGTTACGAAATTAATTCGTTCCGCCACGGCGTTCGTAACCCGATGCATTTCGCAAGCCGAAAAGGGCTTTCCGTTAGTGCTGGCAAGCCGCGCGTTGAATTTCGCGCCGAAAAAAAATTTCGTAACCCGAAAAAACCTTCGTATCCCGAACAGTTTTTTCCAATGGAACTTTTTCGTATCCCGGAAATTCTGTAACGCGATCAATTCGTATCCCGGGGTACACTGTACTCTAAAGCTGAGGTTTGTGCTTTGACCTGAAGGCGTACAAACAACAACTCCATCTGAACTTTAATTGGAATTGGCCTAAGCATGTCCACTGAGAAGCAAGTATACCCTCTGATTTGGCATGGACAGCTTCAATTCATCCTCTGTTGCCCCACCTTTCAACTGCTTTTAAAATGTTTCCCTCCCTCTTTTTTCCTTTGTCCTCAGCTTACTTCCACTTGCCGCAAACTGAATTCAAGTGCCAAAGTAATTGCAGTCCGTTAACTCAGAAGCAGAGAGAGGGAGGAGAGTGGTCTTGCTTTTCCCAGTTGGCTCAGGCAAAAGCAAACAGCTGCAGCCTCTCCTAGCTTATGTGCTCTTGCTCATTAATTTTTTGCCATCTTGGCCACACTCCAATGTCGCTTGGCTTTTCCCACTTTTGAGCTGTGAAATGTTGGGGGGTACGGAAGCAAATCCCACTGAGTTCAGTGGCACTTACTTCTCAAGCAAATGGGCCTAGCAGTGGCAGCCTTTGGAGTCCAAACGTGAGGAGACATAACAGCTGGTTTAATGGTTTGGGCATTGGACTTGGACACTGGGAGACCTGGGTGTGAATCCCAGATGGGCCATGGAAACCCATTGGGAGGACCTCGGGCAAGTCACACTCTCTCGGCCTCAAGGGTGACAATGACAAAACCCCCTCTGAAGAAACTCGCCAAGAAAACCCTATGATTTTTAACCTTAGGGTCTCCATAAGTCAGAATGACTTGAAGGCACATAATAACAACAAAGTGCACCCTATGGCTCTGAGAGGACCGGGTTTCAGCCATGGAAACCCACTGAGTGACATTGGGTCAAGTCACGCTCTCTTGTGTCAGAGGAGACAATGACAAACCCCCTCTGAAGAAACTTGCCAAGAAAACCCTATGAAAGGAAAAGTTGGCTGTCCTCTGCAATGGAGAGGGACAAGATTCAAGAAACACCCATGATGAGTGGCTAGGGCAAAACGTTTTTGCACATGTTGCTTTGGTTTAGGAACTACTGAAGCATTACAAAATCAAAATTGTGATGACTCAGGTCCCACCCTCCCGAATCCCACACAGCTGCAAAAGAAGGCCTCCAAACAATCCCAGCGCGATAGGAAAGGAGGGGAAGACTTTGCTGAATAAGGACAACTGCCATCCTGCTCCATCCCCAACCCCAACAATTCTTTTTAATGTAATTTGTGCTGATTTCCCCCTCTCCTCTGAAAATGAAAATTGCAGCTGGAGGACTTAAAATGTCAGACAGGGACAATTGCCTCTATTGAAGCTTGAGAGGCAGCTGTACTGAGCTCAGCTAAAGAGCTTGGGGAAAAGCTGGGCTCCCTTAGCTGCTAATCATCCCCAGCATTTTGGTGAGGAGGGGATTTCTGAGACCCCCCCCCAAAAAAAAAAACTTTGAAATTTGGCTTGTTTTATCCACGCTCAGTCGATCTCGACCCATGGCCACCCTAAAGAGTGAGGACACCTAAAAGACTCCCTATGCTCCACTGCTCTTTCAGGTCCTGAAATTTCATTCCATGACCTTCATCCATCTAGCCTGTTGCCTTCCTCTCTTCTGCTTCCCTCCACCTTTCCTAGCATTATTGTTTTTTCCAGTGCTAGTGCCTCTCCGACGTGTGGCCAAAGTATGACCCTCAGTCTAGTCATCTTGACTTCTAGAGAGATTTCGGCTTGATCTGCTCTTGGATCCATTTGTTTGACTTCTTGGCCTCAGCACTTTTGTCTAGCACCAACCTTCAATGAATTAATTCTCTTCCTATCTGCTTTCTTATCTGTCCAGGTCCCACATCCATGCATGGTAATAGGTGAATACCATAGTTACATATGTCTTTACATTTTAGGATCTTTTCTAGTTCTCTCATAGCTGCTATCATACGGAAATTTAGCTATCATGCCTGAAAATTTGGAGATGGCTTAGCTGAAGAGCGGTCATAGAATCACAGAGTTGGAAGAGACCCCAAGAACCATCCAGTCCAACCTCACACTGCCATGCAGGAATACATGATCAGAAACACTCCCTGTTATAAGTGCCTTGGACCTCTCAAAGGCCCTCTATACCATAGCCATGGTATCCTTCTGGACGCCCCAGAGAGTTGGAAATTGAAGGCAATGCTTTGCAGTGGTTCCGGTCCTACCTCTCGGGGCGGTTCCAGATGGTGTCACTTGGGGCACGTTGCTTGGCCAAAGGAAGCTCAGTTCGGGCGTCCCTCAAGGCGTGATACTGTTGCCAATGCTATTCAAACATTTACATGAAGCCGTTGGGTGAGATCATCCAGAGACATGGGGCGGGGTGTTATCAATACCACTGATGACACCCAAATCTTTCTCTATGTCTCGGACTGTTTCAGTGACCAAGGGGGCATCCCTCCTCTGAATGACTGCCTGAGGTCGGGGTAATGGATTGGTGAGGGAAAATAGATTTAAATTGAATCCAAACAAAACGGAGGGTACTCATGATAGGTAACCCCATCTGGAAGAGGAGTATGTTCGCCAGTCCTAGATGGGGTCACACTTCCCCTGAAGGACTGTGTCCGAGCTTGGGGGTGCTCCTGGACTCGTCGCTTCATCTGTCCTCTCAGATTGACATGACAGCCAGGAGTGCCGGTTATCAGTTTCGGCTGACGCCAGTTGCGCCCCTACCTGGAACAGTGGGACCTAGAATGGTTGTACATACCCTGGTACCTCTCGCCTTTTTTCTGTAATGCACTCTACATGGGGCAATTTTTGTGCCATGTCCAGAAGCTTCAATTGATACAAAACATGGCAGCCAGATTGGTCACTGTAAATCTAGGGTTGACCGAATATACCTATTCTAAAATCATTACACTGGCTGCCTATTAGCCTCCAGGCTCAGTACAAGGTGTGTGGTTATTACCTACAAAGCCCTACATGGCCTGGGTCCAGTTACTTGAAGGAATGCCTCCTCCCATTATACCCTTCCCATATGCTCCATTCCTCTGGAAAAATCTTTTACCTCCAGAAAAGACCAGAATTGGCAGCTCCCGGAGGTCTTTTTCTGTTGCAGCTCCTAAAGCTTGGAATGACCTGCCGGAAGAGATTTGCCAATTATCCTCATTGGAGGCTTTTAAAAAAGCGACTAAAACCTTTCTCTTCCGGCAGGCCTTCCCTGAGTGATAACGGCCCAGAACCGATTCTATCCATTCTTCCTACTATATCTCCTACTATATTATTCACGTATTGTAGAATAATCTTGTAGTGTTGTATTGTTATATATTTTAATAATGTTTTGTGTTAATTTTATAGCTTGGGAGGGAGGGTTGGGTCAGGGTTTTGTGGGTTTTACCGTTTTTATATTGTGTATTATAAACTCTGTTGTTACCCGCCAAATGGAAGAGGTGGGATATTATTATTATTATTATTATTATTATTATTATTATTATTATTATTATTATTATAGCATGTACATTTCTATACCATTTATCAGTACACTTAAGCCCCCAACTCCCTAAGCAGTTTACCAGGGGTAAGCCAATTGCCCCCAACAAGCTGAGAACTCATTTTAGCGATTTACAAAAGGATGCAAGGTTGAGTCAACCCTGAGCTGGTACTGAACTCATAATCTTGTGGTTTGTGAGTGAGTGGCTGCAGTACAGGCATTTAACCACTGCACCACCTCTGCACAAGCTACAGATGGCAATCCAGCCTCTATTTAAAAACCTCCAAAGAAGGAGCCTCCATCACACTCCAAGGCAGTTTCTTCCACTGTCAAACAGCTCTTACCATTCCTCAAGTTCTTCCTAATGTTGAGGTGGAATCTCTTTTCCTCTAGTTTGAATCTATTGCTCCATTTTTCACCCTAAGGGTAGTACTTTGCATTCCCTGTGATGCAGCCTAGAATTGCATTGGCTTTATTAGCTGCTGCATTACATGTTCCGCCTGTCGTCCACTAAGACTCCTAAATCCTTTCTGCATGTTCTTCCCTCAAGCCAGGTGTCCCCCATCCTATATCTGTGTATTTCATTTTTACTGCCCAGGTATAGTATTACATTTGTCCCTGTTGAAATTCCAAACAGATGTCCAAAATCTAATTTGCATCTAAAGTGGTCTTGGGAGATCCATTTTTCAGCAGCTCGTTGTCTGGAGCCATTTTGAGGGATTGCCAAATAGTTTTTATGAGGCTGGTAAAAATTCCCAAGATGGGATTGGATCCCTTACATTTGTAACAGTTGCCACCCAGTCACTATAAGGTGGGCAAAATGAGGCCATGAGATTTTCATTCAGTCTCATTTTATCATTGTATCACTGTACAATGATACACATGTGGTGGTCATGTCCAAAAGCCAGACAATATTGGGGATCAATTCAAAAAGTAATTAGAGAAATATAACAGATAAAGATTTTTTAAAAAAACCCAAAGCTAAAGATTAAAAAAAAACCCAAAGTACAGTGGATCCTTGTTATACGCTGGGGTTTGATTCCAAGATCCCCCATGTATAACAAAATCCGTGTATGCTCAAGTCCCATTAAATATAATGACATAGTAAAATGGTGTCCCTAATAAAAAATGGAACATCAAGGTAAATTTATACTTTTTTGGAACATTTTCAAACCGTGTATGCTTAAATCCGTGTATAACAAATCCGTGTATAAGAAGGACCGACTGTATTTTTTGTTAGGAATGATTGATCAAGAAATAGAAAGAAAGCATGGAAGAATTTTCTTCTACATGCCATCAGCAGCTAGAATTGTATATGCAAAAAGGTGGAAGGAAAAAGACATACCCAATGTATTGGACTGGATCTGGAAAATATATGTCCTGATGGAAAACAATAAATTAACATATTTGATTAAATTTGACTCATTAGGTAAATTTAATGATGAATGGACTCCGGTAATGGAATATTTGAAAATATTCTGGACGCAAAAATCATTTCAACCAAATTTCAAACAGACTGGGAAATCAAAAGAATACTGAAAAATAGATGAAGTAAATAGAGAAAACTGTGTTTCGTCATAAGAAGGTTAAAAATATTAATTTTGTAAATAGAGACTATAATATATTATGAGTAACTATAATGTAATTAAAAGAAAGAAGGTTTAATTTCCAATTTCAAATGGATTGTAATATGTTAGCTATTAATACAATTGCAGATATACTCAATGGGGGGAGAGAAAGAAAAGAAAAAAGAGGATTACTTTGTTGGAAAGATATAACCTTTGCTTTAGGTTTGGAAGTCTTTTTTTTAGAGGTATTGTAGGATTATTTGTAGGTGTATGTGTCTTACTATGCTGAATTGTGATTAATGTCTGTGTAATGTCTGTTGTATATTTATTTTTATCAATACAATAAAGTTACATTTTAAAAAAAGAAATTTTCATTCACTCCGCAAATGTCTATCATTGCAGTCCTCTAGGCATTGGGAAATATAGTTCCGGAGGCCCAGGTGGTTTAATGGATCTTGTCCCATTGCAGAATGTCTGCAGCCTGAGATGAATCCTTGGTTGCTGAAACTGCTTTGAGTCTGGAGGGAAATCTATAAGACTCTGCACACCTTTCTAGTAAGAAAGACTTGTAGATGTTTCTCGTAAATCTCATTTAATCGTATAAGCACCAATAGTTTATATTCTTTTCCAGTTGTAAATGTGAAGATGTTTTTTTCTCCCCAGCCGCAACATTTCACAAGGAAAATTCTCGCAAAGTTATCTGTGAGATAACTTGTGAAGGAGACATTTAGAAGCTTTTTACAGTTCCTCGGGCTCCGACATCGTTTATTTTAGACGTGAACAGAATGTAAAACAGGTGCTAATGGGTGCTTTGAATCTGAGCTCTGATGTACAGGTGACATTTCCTAGTTATATCAAAACTTAGACTTTGAATGAATTAGACACTTGCAAATCCTTCTAGCCGTTGCTTCCACTGCTGTCTGGTACCTTGCTCTTCTTTTCCTACCAGATTCTCAGCTTTCTTATTTGTGCACCAAGAGTTCTGGGACTTGTAGTTCTTGAATATCACAGACCATGTTAAATATAGGAGAACCAAATCCCTCTTGGACAACTGCAAGAGAGGGAGTGTGCTTGGGTAGTCAAACTAGAATTGTGTAGAACCAAGGCTGCATCTACATTGCAGAATTAATGCAGTTTGATACCGCGTTAACTGCTATGGCACAATGCAATAGAATCCTGGGATTTGTAAGCTTGCCATAGCCTTACAGCCCTATGACAGAGAAGGCCAAATATACCACAAAAATCCCAGAATCCCATAGTATTAAGCCACAGCAGTTAAAGCACATCAAACTGCCTTAATTCTGCAATGTAGATGCAGCCTTAGTTCTACACAATCCTAGTTTTACTACACAAGCACACTCCCGCTGTTGCAATTGCTCCATTTCTCTGGGCTATGGCAAAGTAGACAGAATGGGGCAAGGATGTGAGGATGGAAATCCCGAAGTCCACGTTGAACAGCAGTGTTGGAGGCTAACGTGTGTGATTTGAACCCAAGCTATTAGAGGATGCAGCAGTTTGCTCTTGCCTGAGCCTACTGGGAAGGGCAAAATTGCAACCTTTTCTCTCCATCCTAGTTAGCTGAGTACAGACTATTCTTATACTTTGAACTAAGGGGTCATTCACACTCATTATTTTTTTGTCCCAAGGAGATGCAGATTGCTGCGCTGATGCATTGGGTTTGCCCATTTTGTTTTGTGTTCACAAATCCCTTCAAGCCATTTTAATCCTAGTGTTATTCACACAAGTCATCGTTTTGGGTTAAAATGGAGCCGCCTCCCTTCGAAGGAACACTATAGAGTGATCTGAATCAATTCAGATACTTATTCACACTGTCAACTATATGCATCTTTCAGGAAAAGTCGGGGGGAAACCCAGTATCAAATATCCCAGGTTAAGTGGGTTTTTTTGCCAGCCCATTTCCTAGAAGTGCATCGAGTGCATTGAGGATGTGTGTGAACAACAAAGATTCAACCTGGATTCATCCTGAATTATTTTCATAGTGTGAATGGGACCTACGTTTGTAGCAATTGAAGTAACTTGGAAACAAAGGTGGAAATTGGAACTATGGAGTTTATCACACGAAGGGTGAATTCGTAAAATCCTATGCAGAAATGGGATTTTAAAATCTGGGTGTTGTTTGTCAGATGCATTGGCATGAAAGAGAAATAACATAAAAATAATCCAAACAGAAAGCTCCTTTGGACTTTTGGAATTTAGCAAAAGTAAAAAGGAGCTGGTTTTTGTGTTTGGATTACTTTCGTGTTATTTCTCTTCATGCAAACGTCGTCTGAAAAAATCCTGCAGATACAGTTTTTTTCAACTTTCTGTTCAGGTTAACCACAAATGCGGGTATTTACAGTTCAAATTTAGCTTCTGCACAGGATTCGTTCTGTGTGATAAACTCTGAAGAGAGAGAAAAACAGAGATACTGTAAAAGCAGCTGAAAATATGGAAAGACGGAGATTATTCAGGATGAACTCTGCCAATATGGGACACAATAGGGTTTTTTTCTCACTGCAAACAGCCCCAAATGTCTCAAAACTGCCACACAATTCAAAGCGTCCCCAGAAATGGCGCCCTCTGGAACCGAATTGGGACGCGATGGGAACGCGCGGCAGCGTCCCCCCGTGCAATAAAGTCGCATTTTGGGCCCCATCCGGCGCCCATCGCGTTCCGTGCACGCCCCCCTTGCCCCCGTTAGAACGCGCTGGGGAGCGGTTTAAGCCCCATGCAATAAACTCTAATGTAAGACTGCATCTTTAGCATTGGTGAAGAAGAGCATCTGTAATGTTCCTTCTGCAGCAAACCAATGTGATGCTTTGAAAGCTTTCTCCATCTAAACCTAATTATCCTCGCACAGCGAGGGAGCTCTGATCCGATCACCTGCCCTTGCAAATCAGATTACTTTCCTCTTTATTAGCGAACTATTGTCCGTCTCCATCCAGAGCAATTATAATTTTCCAAAGAGCTTTCCTTTTATTAAATCACTCTCAGGGCTGTGGTCTCATCTGTTCTCCCTTCGGCAACTTGTCCACTGAGGTTTGGAAGCAAAAGGCATGGTATGGGTATACCTTTGGCACAGACAGACAAAGCAGTGGTACCATTTGGGAAAGACCTTCCGACAAAGTCCTAGATTTCCGTCCTGCCCTATATCAAAAGACCTTAAGGCAGCTTATGAAGGCTGCATCTACACTGCAGAAATAAGGCAGTTTGACACTGCTTTGACTCGCATGGCTCAGTGCTATAGAATTCTGGAATCTGTAGCTTTGTGGAATGTTTAGTCTTTTCTATCAGAGAGCTCTGGTGCTGCAACAAACTACAAATCCCAGGATTCCATAGCACTGAGCCATGTCAGTTAAAGCCGTAACAAACTGCATTATTTCTGCAGTGCATATGCAGCCAAGGGTGAAACAATATAAAACAATTCAAATAATTTAAATAGACGTAAAACCATAAAATCATAGAGTTGGAAGGGGACCCATGGGCCACCAAATCCGACCGTCTGCTCAATGCGGGATCTCCAGCAGCAATTCCCAAACTTTGGTCTCCCAGGTGTTTTGGACTTCAACTCCCAGAAGCCCCAGCCTACTTGTCCAGCAGTCAGGAATTCTGGAAGCTGAAGTCCAAAACATCTGGAGGACCAAAGTTTGGGCAACACTGAGCTAGAACATCCTCTGAGAGCAACTGTCCAGCTTCTTTTGGAAGACATCCAGAGAAGAAGCCCTCACCACCAATCTCTGGGAAGCTTATTGCACACATCCCCCCCCCCCCCGTTATGGGAATGGGAAGGGGATGCTTGGGCTGCGCAACCAAGAAAAAATAGATTTTATCACACAGCGTCCTGTCCCGCGGCGCCAAGCCATCCCCATTCAGTGCTGAGGTGTGTCAGATTTTCTGGTCAAAAGTCTTCCGGCCAAGCAAAATGATGCGCCTCAGCACTGAATGGGGACGGCTTGGTGCCGCGGGATGGAACGGGACCATTTTGAGGATGATTTGCTGTGTGATAAAATCCATTTTTTCTCAGTTGCACGCGGCCCCAAGTGTCCCCGTTCCCATAATGGGGGGAAATGTGTGCAATAAGCTTCGAGGTCATTTGTTCCATTGCCAAACCGCTCTTACTATCAAGATGTTCCTTCTCATTATGAATCAAAATCTGCCCTCCTATAACTTAAACCCATTACATCTGGTTTTCTGCGCTGCAGCAGCAGAAAAAAAGCCTGTTGTAGTCCTTTGGGGTTTTTAAAGAGGGACATCACATTACGTCTTCAGTTTTCTCCTCTACAAACTGAACACACCCAGTTGCTCACACGGTTTGTTCTTTCATACCTTTTAAAAAATATATATTTTTATTAAACACGGTAAACACAAACACATTTTGTACATGTATTGAAAATACAAACAATAGCAGCAAACAAACAATAGCAAGACAGAACTAAACTATTAAGCATATACTACTGACTCAACTGATGGATATATACCACTATTACTCTCATTCCTTAGATATGATATAAGGCATGTGGTATTATATATATTATATTTAAGCTTCATACTGAAAATGGAGTAAGCTTGTTTTCTGCTGCTCCAGAGAACAGGACCCAAAGCAATGGATTCAAACTACAGGAAAAGAGATTCTGCCTGAACTTTATTTATTTATTTATTTATTTATTTATTTATTTCATTTGTATGCCGCCTTTCTCCCAGAAGGGGCCCAAAGAGGTTCACAGACAAAAAACATGTTAAAAACAACACAATAAAATTTGCAATACAGTACGAAGAACTTCCTGATGGTAAGAGCTGTTGGATAATGGAAGACACTGCCTCAAAGTGTGGTGAGGTCTCTGTCTTTGGAGGTTTTTAAACAGAGGCTGGATGGCCATCTTCTGGGAGTGCTTTGATTATGTATTCCTGCATGTCAGAATGAGGTTGGACTGGATAGCCCTTGGGGTCTCTTCCAACACAAGGATTTCTGTTATTTAAGATGCTGAGCCCTATCCCCCAGCCCAGCATTTTGGACACATACTATAAAGTTCTGGCCATAACTTGGATAGATTCACCAATACACCGACATGGGAATCACCATCCTCCAAATCCTCATTGCAGTGCAGTTGTGCTTGGATGTTGAAAATCATTCATCTCTGATGACAAATTCATCCTTGAACTGCTCAAAGATACTCCCAAATTAAATAAAGGATATGGCTATTCTGGGTGGATGTTTCCGGAGGTTGTATTCTGAAAAGTAACTCTTCCAAGCCCTGGTCAACATAGACCACATTGACCTTGTCAGGCAGCCAAACTCAGTGATTCAGCACAAGGCAGGTGTATGCCTTCGGTATTGTTGACCTGGGCTTGTGACCCTATAGTCAAAGCAAACATTGCAGATGCGAGGGTTTAGATTTGCTGTATCATTCAATAAACAGAGATAACTAGCAGGTAAGGACCCACTTCATGCTGTGGTGCTTTGACATGGGAGGCTTTGCCCCAGTTGCACTCAGTACACTACCCTTATCTAGTACTTTCCCTGTTGTAAACACAGCTGACATGGGTGTATATGTACTGGAACAAAGGTAAGAACTCTACATTCTGGCTTCATGTACCCAAACATTTCAGTATGCAAAGGGATCTTGCAGGACCTTTCAAACAAACCGAAAGAAAGAAGCTGGTAGCATGAGCTTTTATAGTCTTGAGCCTATTTCCTCAGATGCATATTTAGGGAGTAGGCTCAAGTCTACGAATGCTCATGTTACCAACTTCTCAGTGAGGCTCTGTACAGACTGGTGAAAAGCGCCAGCATGTGGGCAGAGTCATGGCATAGTATCCACACGCTGAATGCTGTGACCCCAGCCCCATGGCGCCATTTTGGCACACACCCATTTACACGGCATGTGCCATGAGGGTGCCATGATGACGCATCCTCCGGAGGCCACAGCATGCAGTCTGGGGCAAAAAACGGCTGCATGCCATCCGTCTGTATAGCCCCTTAGTCTTTCTTTCTTTTTAATATAGATGTTTATTATATAACAGCATTAATAATAAAAACAACATAAAACCCACACATTCTTCCCCACATCAACAAAATTGGCAAAACAATCCATCACACTGACAAATAACCAATACAAGACAAAATCAAACGAAACAACATGTTGATAACAATATATATACTGACTTCCTTCCTAACAGCTCTTGCTTTAACTGAATTTAGTTGAACCATCTTTCTCTAATTTTTTACCTGCCATTCTATCATAGTCTAAATAATCAAGCTATACTCTAAGTTGGATACAACACAGTAGCCTTAGAGATTTGCTTTACAACTACTTTTTCAGTTAGTCTCAAAGGTGCTACAAGGTCCCTTTGCAGACTGATTTTCCAGATTAACCCAGCTGTCTTTGAAATCTACCAAACTTTTCTGACAGTAGTTTTCCTACTCATCAGTGTTTGGAAAATTTACTTCTCTGTATTTATATACCATTGTGAAATCTGGGCAGTGAAGAACACTAACAGGAAGAGAATGACCCATTGCCATCGTATTTCCAGTTTCTATGTATGGTTGTGAAAGCTGGACAGCAAAGAAATTTAACAGGAAGAAAATTAATTTATTTGAAATATGGTGCTGGGGGAGAGCTCTACAGATACCACTGGCTGCTATATAGACAAACGGATGGGTCCAAGAGTAAATCAAGCCTGAACTCTCACTGGAAGCCAAAATAATTAAACTGCATAATTAAACTTTAGACACACAGTGAGACAAATACGATTTATTAGGGAAGCCAAGGGCATGAATCTACAGGACTTAAGCAGAATAGTAGAGCATGGAGTGGCTTGGAGATGTCTCCTCCACAGGGTCACCATGAGTCAAGATCAACTGGAAGGTGGTTAATAACAACAAAAGTGATTTACTAGGAAAAATAATAATGTTCAGCAAAGTGGGAGGCAGGAGGAAAAGAAGAAGACCAGATTAAACATGGGTTGGCTCACTCAAGGAAGCCTGAGATTGCAAGATTTTTGCCATTCTTTGCCTTCAAGGTGATTCTAACTTATGGCAGACCTTCTGCTATGGTTTTCTTGGTAAGATTTATTCTGAGAGAGTGTGATTCTCCCAAGGTCACCCAGTCAATTTCCATGGTCAAGTGAGGATTCAGATTCTGGTCTCCTAGTCCAACATGAAAGCCATTACACCACGTTGGCTCTCTCTAACGCTCTGTCTGTGAATTTAGCTAAGTTCTGCTTTAAAGCCATTACGTGCCAATGAGTAGCTGGAGTTTACTGAAAGAAGGATTTACTTTTGTCTGTCTTGAGTCTTCTGCCATTCAGTTTCATGGGGAGATCTTGATTTCTAGCCAACTAGGCAGCCAGCATGGTATAGTGGTTTGAGTCTTGGACTGCGACTCTGGAAACTAGGGTTCAATTCCCCACTTGGCCATGAAACCAACTGGGTGATGATGGGCAAGTCACATGCTCTCAGCCTCAGGGAAAGCCAGTGACAAACCTCTTCTGAACAGCTCTTGCTGAACCCTAAAGTGAAGCTGTCATGGAGTTTTCCTGGCAAGATTTGTTTGGAGGAGGTTTGCCATTGCCTTTGCCTGAGGCTGACAGCATGGGCCTTGCCCACGGTCACCCAGTAAGTTTCATGGCCAAACTGGGAATCAAACCCTGGTCTCCAGAGTCGTAGTCCAACACTCAAACCACTACACCATGCTGGCTTACCAAGAGCTTGTCTATATGGTTTAAATACGGCTCATTCATTTCTAATAGAATGCAATTCCTCCATATATGATTTTGGAGGAATTGGCTTTTTGCCAGGGTGCGAGGACTCCTCAAATATGCAGAAAAAGAATTGCGGTTTTATTGGAATATCCATAAGGATGAGCATTATCAAATGCACCGCCATCCATTCACTTTGCATGGATTCGCCTGGTTGTACATTTTAGGCAGAGGAAGGATGAACAGATGCAGATTTGCGCAGGAAAATGAAGGCAATTAAGCCTGGATGAGCTCAATGTGCTAAAATCCGCAGCAATTCACATAATACACTTATGTGTAGACTAGCCCTCAATCGGTCAGCTCTTTGTCAATGACATTTATTTTCTTCAGTTCAATGTGGTTCCACTGTTTGGCTTGCCTTCTGTCTATTGGAAAAGTGCTCCTAATATCCTGGCTAAATTTAATCCTCTTTTCCATGTTTTTTATCAGCACAGGCCAATGTAAGTAAATAGCCTTTTTCCTCCCAACAGTCATTACAACAGCGTTATCTGCTTTTACAAATGTCACCCCTGTAAGTCCCGTGTCTCTGATAACTGCAATAGTTTCTTCTGTGCTGGGCTTTTTCCTTTCCCTCCTCCTTCCCTTCGAGGCACAATTTCAAGTCTCTGCATCCCATCAGGCTCAAACATAACACATGATGCAGACTTTTATCATTCTTTCCACAGGGTTGCATGGGTTTGTTTGGGGTTTTTTTTGGGGGGGGGGGGCGTTGATCATTAAATGTAAAAGAATAAATCCAAAGCAGTTTGAGATTGTGGAAGAAGGGATGGTGTTTAACTCTTTTGTTCCTGATGTGTGCAGTTGATGTTGGAACATGTCCAGAGAAGGGCCACCAAGATGATCAAAGGTTCACCAACCAAGCCTTAGGAGGAATGACTGAGAGAACTGGGTATATTTAGTGTGAAGAAGACTGAAAATTGACATGATAGCCACCTTTGAATATCTGAAAGGATGTCATGTAGAAGATGAAGGAAGGTCATTTGCTGCTGCTCGGGAGACTACAGCACAATCTAATGGATTCAGACTCCAAGAAAAGAGATGGCACCTAAACATTAGGAAGAACTCTCTTTCATTGTAAGAGTTGTTCAACAGTGGAAGGGATTGCCTGAAAGGGTGGTGGACTCTCCATCTTTGGAGGTCTTCAAGATGAATGAACACCTTTATGTAGTGCTGGCGTGTGTTCTTGGATGGCAATGGTTTAGACTATATGACCCTTGTGGTTCCTTCCAACTGTGTTATCAAGTATGGTTTTATATAAATTTTGGGTGCCATGCGATCTGAATCCATGACCCCTGACTGACCCCATCGCTAGCCGCCATTACCCTAAAAGCGAGCTGACCACATGGCCAGCAACTTTGCTAGGCCTGGTCACAGGACAAAAGGTAGATTCTAAACCTTTCAGCAAGCAGTTTTGGGAGTTGCCATACTAGTTTCGCAAGCTGTCCAAATCAAGAAGACAATAGAAGTAGCTTCCTCCTTTTGAGAGCCAGTGATTGATTTAATGGCTCGGCCATCGAGATATTTGTCCCCTCCTGAAAAGTGCCAGACCTCTTCTTTGTGTATCCATTGTGTAAGTTTCAGCTTAGACAAAGATAAGTCATCAAGCCTTTGTTCGCCAAGTTGCCATAGCCTGAGGTTATGTTTAGGGGTATAAAAGGACCCCACTTCCAACCCTCCAGTGGGCTTGTTGAGCTTTGAGTTCCAAACCTGAAACCTTGCTTGTAGAGCATCTCACTCCGAGCTTGAGTTCCTGGAGCCTTGTGCTCTGCTGAAATCACTTGAGCGAAGCCAAGCTCACTGTCATTCGGGCCTCTAGTTAGCTTTGCCCATCGGAACTCTGCTCCTAGCCACCACGGCCGCCGCTTCCCTTTTTGTTCCCGCGGCCGTGTTTCACCATTCACCATCCCTCGCATCCGTCACTTTGGAGAAAACTCCAAAGGTAAATATCCCAACGGTGCCTCTATCCTTTCTCCTTTACTCCCGAACTCACCCCTCCCTTGCTTTAGCATTGAATGTGTGCATGCGCGTGTGATCCCTTTTGTTGTGTGGCTTTAATAAATGTTCATATTTTAATTGCACCTCCTTTGGCATTCGAGTCTCTGTTTCTTGAGGTTGGACTAGATGACTTCGGGTATACACATAGGGACCCGACCCCACTGTGTGCGTTGTTAGGACTCGCCTCTTGAAATATTTGAGCTAATTAAATTCCCCTGATTCGATCCTTCCTAACAACTGTAAGATTCTATGATTTTGAGGAAATTATCAGACGGTGGGGAAGGAGGGAAGAAAAAGGCATAATCCTGGCTAAATCGCACAATTGCACAGAAGATTTTCAGACAATGTTGCACTCATCCAAGACTTATCCTGGGAAGAACCAGCAGCAAGCCATTCAGGGGAAAATTCACGGGATTTCCGTGAAAGGCTTCTCAATCGCGCAAATGAAGCGCAATTGCGAGAGTGAAAAAGTCATTCATGCTATTGTGGAAGCAACAAGGAATACTCAGAATGCATTGCAGTAGAGGCAATCCATTCCCCTAGCCAGGATCAGTTTTGCAGTGGATTTCAGTGTTCTTTTGAGGTATTTTTATTCTGTGCAAGACAGAAACATGATTTCAAGACATGCACCGAAGCACCAAAATGGCACATGCACAAAACGATCAATTTGAATGTACTAACAATTTATTCATGGATGTGTGGTTTTATATGATAATGCTACAATAATCGCGCGACTGTGTGACTGTGTGAAAATCTCGAGCACTAAAGTGCTAGTGTTGTGTTAGCTTTTATTATTGCAATTATTGCTGAATTGGGCCTGGTGTGATAATCTCCTGAGTCACCTCTTGCTTATGGTGACTCTATGAACAAGAGATCCAGCGATCACTTGACCTGGTCAGATCCTGCAAACTCTGGCAGTGGCTTCCTTGGATCAAGGCAATCCATTTGTAGTGAAGTCTCCCTCTTTTCCTACTGCTTTCTACTTTAGCAAGCATTATCATCTCATTCAGTGAACTACATCATCTCATAAATGGTCCAAAGTATGACAGCCTCCATTTACTCATCTTCTCTTTGAATGAGAGACTTCATTTGTTGTGGCAACCATTCATTTGTCTTTTTAGCAGTCCATGGTATTTGCAGAACTCTTCTTCTCCAGCACCACATTTCAAATGAACTGATTTTCTTCTCGTCAGCTTTCTTTGCTGTTCAGCTTTTACATCCATACATAGAAATCAGAAATACGATGGCAGAGATGATCCTGACTTTTGTATTTAATGAAGACCATTGAATGAAGATTTGGTATTTAAAGAAAATCAACTCATTTGAAACGCACTGCTGGAGGACTGCCAAGAAGACAAATTAGTGGGTCTGAGAGCAAATCAGCTCTGAACTCCCACAAGAAGCCCAAATGACTGAACAGAGGCTATTGTGCTTTAGACAGATACTGAGACAATAGGACTCAATGGAAAAGATGATAATGTTGAGTAATGTGGTAGGAATAGAGGGCGGGGGGGGGGGGATCCCATGTTATATATGGATAGACTCAGTTAAGGATCTGAGCAAACTCTCCATCATTTCACAGATGAAAACCTGCTGGAGTCCATCCAGACTGCAGAAATAATCTGGTTTGACACTGCTTTAACTGCCATGGCTCCAAGTTATGGGAATCTGGGAATGGTAGTTTTTTAATGGCACCAGAGGAAGCCCCCAGAATTCCATAGCATGGAGCCATG
This sequence comes from Sceloporus undulatus, assembly GCF_019175285.1. NCBI lineage: Eukaryota > Metazoa > Chordata > Lepidosauria > Squamata > Phrynosomatidae > Sceloporus > Sceloporus undulatus. The sequence goes on from NC_056524.1 coordinate 7,040,972, forward strand.
GTAGTTAAAGCAGTATCAAACTGGATTATCTCTGCGGTGTGGATGCAGACACATGGAGCCAAGCCAAATCAGAGTGTGGTCAAGATGGCAAAAGTTATTAATGCACAAGTTAGGAAATGCTGCAGCCATTTGCAGCTGAGTGGGGATTCAAACCACTACACAACACTCAAACCACTACACCATGTTTTATGAGCCTCATACTAGTATCCATGGCAGTAGTAGTCACAAGATTGTAATGTAAGATTGAGAGTCAACATGATATAGTGGTTTGAGCACTGGATTATGACAATGGAGACTAGGGTTCAGATCCCCACTTGTCCATGGAAACTCACTGGGTGAACTTGGGCAAATCACACTCTCTCAGCCTCAGAGGGAGGCAAAGGCAAACCCCTTCTGAACAAAGCTTGCCAAAAAAACCCTGTGATAGGTTTCCATAAAGTAGCAACAGCAAGCGTAAGTTCATAATGTAGCACTCATTCTCATGTTGTATTTTAAATATATTAATAGACGTGTCGCAAAGGCAGAGTTAGAATTTGGGGGGACTATAACACCTAGAAAAAAACCCTAAATAGCATGACAACTGGAAGATCCTGAGAGCTGTAATCCAAAGAAGTAACTTATCTGCCACCAAATAAAAGAAGAAGCCATGCTCCTTCCATGCTGTGAAAAACCATCATTGGGGAAGGGGAGAGACACCTTTCTGATTCTTTCCCCTTTTGTCTCCAAATAGTTCCCTGCCTCACATGCCTCCTTCTTGATCCCATTTCCTGAGGGGAACTCCTTTGACCGTGGAAAAGGTCGCAGCTGGAAAAACATGGCAGAGAGAGCCTGGCGGGACAGAAATTTCAGGAGGCGGAGAGCCGGGCCTCTCGGCACAATCCCTTCTTTATCCAGCCACTGCTTGACATGGGAGTCAGGAAGTGAGAGGAGCAGAGTTCAGGCACAGAATATGCGCCTGGAATGATAACAGTCTGTGAGGAGGCGGTGGAGCCACTTTGCATGGCACCCGGGCCTCCTCACTCCCTCTTTCCTTCTTCTAGTTGCATTCAGTGGCCAAGGATGCCACAGTCTCAGCCAGGGATTCGCTCAGACTCTAGCTTTCCAGATGTTTTGGAATTCAACTCCCAGAATCCCTGAGCGTTAGTGATTGCATATCCTCCAACCATCCCAATTTGGCAGGGCCATTCCCAATTAATTCTTTGCCATCCCACTTTTCCAGCTGTTTTTAAAATTTCCCAGTTTCTTGCTCCACTTCCCTGTCTTCCTCCTTTGTCCTCAGCTTATTTCTGTTGCAGCAAACTGAGTTCCAGCGTGGTGTAGTGGTTTGAGCATTGAACTATGACTGGAGAACAGGGCTCGAATCCTCACTCAGCTATAAAATCCAGTGGGTGACTCTGGGAAAGTCACATTCTCTCCACCTCAGAGGATGTAATTGAAAGGTATTATTTTAATTTTGCTAGTTGTTTATGTCACAACTATTGCCATTACATTCAGTGATATACAGGAATTACAATTAGAACAAAAAACATTCCTAAGGATTCTGTATGGTGTGGTATTGTAGGAGGTTTGATACCATGAGTTAGCCACAAGGTGACGGCAACCCTGGTGACACTACGGGGAACAAATTATTATTAATTTATTATTATATTTATTTATGTCCTATTCCCCCCCCCCCAAAAAAAAGGGACACAAAGAAGCTTACAGATTAAAAGGGCAAGGTGTACCCTGAATGGTGAACAGTAGAGCTGTTCTCCTCACATGCACTCAGCAAATGCTTGAGGACACAAATGCTTTCATATTGGTGGGTTAGTGGATCTGCTCTGGGATTTGGTCTGAACTTTAAAGGCGTTCATGTTCTATGAAGCTGAATGGAGACAATGTGGTGTAATGGTGTCAGTGTCCTACTAGACCCTTGGAAAAGCCGAGTTCAAATCCCCATTCAGCTATCCAATTCCCTGTGGAAGTCACACCCTCTCAGCCTTTTTTATAGTGTTTTAACTTGGACTATTTTAGATTTGTGAGCCATCTTGAGTCCCTGTACTGGGAGGAAGGCAGGATATAAATAAACAACAACAACAACAACAACATCCTTTCATCAGCTTTCTCCACTGTCCAGCTGTGCTATAGCCTGGATGATTCTGACTTTGATATCTACTGAAATAGCTTTACGCATGTATTTAGAAATACTAGTCTGACTATTTAATGATATATTTTTGCCCTTGAGGATCTTACCTAATTCCTTCACAGCTTTCCTCCCAAGACTTAACTCTTCTTTTGATTTCTTGACTACAGTCTCCATTTTGATTAATGACTGGGCCCAGGAACAGGAAATCTTTACCTTTTTCAATATCTTTGTTACCCACCTTAAAATTATATACAGTTGAGCAACCTAGGGACCTGGTAATGCTTAGAGGTTTAACGCACACCTTTTTTCCCCCATTATGGAGACTGGAAGGGGACTCTCGGATCTGTGCGCAACCAGGAAAAAACGGTTTTTATTGCACAGCAAATCGTCCTCAAAATGGCCCCATTCCGTCCCCTGGTGCCAAGCTGTCCCCATTCAGTGCTGAGAAGCAATAAATATTCTGGTCGGAAGTCTTCTGACCAAGGAAAATGACACCCCTCAGCACTGAATGGGGACAGCTTGGCACCAGGGGACGGAACGGGGCCCTTTTGAGGACGATTTGCTGTGCGATAAAAGCCGTTTTTTCCTGGTCGCGCGTGGCCCCGAGAGTCCCCTTCCAGTTCCCATAACTTCTTAGTCTGGAGAAGAGAAGGTTAAGAGGTGATATGATAGCCCAGTTTAAATATTTGAAAGACTGTCATATTGAGGATAGAGCAAGCTTGTTTTCTGCTGCACCAGAGAATAGGACATGGAGCAATGGATGCAAACTATAGGAAAAGAGATTCCACCTAAATATTAGAAAGAACTTCCTGACAGTAAGAGTTGCTCGACAGTGAAAGACACAGCCTTGGAGGGTGATGGAGCCTCATTCTTTGGAGGTTTTTAAACAGATGGCCATTTGTTGTGGGTGCTTGGATTATGTACTCTTGCATGGCAGGGGTTGGACTGGAAGGCCCTTGTGGTCTGTTCCAACTCTATGATTCTATGATAGATTCTATACTTGGTCAAATACATTGGACAACAGCATCCATCATGCCCATTCTCTATGGCTGTACTGACTGGGGATCGTAGGAAGTGCCAGCTGGCTTGCTAGGGAAAGGCAAGGTTGGCCTCTCTCGGCATGAGAGCTCATGTTTTGAACTTGATTTCTCCATTGCGTGAGACGCTCTAACGGCCTCTTTCAGCTTTATTGCCCTCTGGCACTGGGACATGGCAGGGGAGAGGTGGCATCGCTGAACTGCAAAGTTGGTACAAAGGTAATTGAGATTATTTGTCCAGAACGTTATGGAATGGTGTGGGAGAAATGCACTCAGTGGAAAACCATGCTCCTTGTTGTGTATGCCTGTAAGTCAGTTTTACAGTGACTCTGCAACATTGCAAAGGTTATTGAAAGATAAAGAGAAGCAAATACAGTTAAAGGAGACACACAAGCTAGGAGTGTGTTTGGCAAGGTGTAGTTATGGGTATGTGTGGCATGATGAGGGTATTATTTATTTATTTATTTATTTATTTACGATATTTATACCCCGCTCTTCAGCCCTAAAGGTTCTCAGAGCGGCTTACAGATAGTTAACATAGAGGTATTCCCTCCCCTCAAATAAGAATGCAGTTTTCCCTGGGTCCCCAAGTTTCTAACATTGCAATAATTTAAAAACATCTCTGGAGTCTTTTGAAATATCAGTTTAAGCATCCAAAGAAAAGGGGGCAGGCAAAACAACCAAGAGAATGCAGGAAAAAGCAAATAGAAGTGGTCCAGGTGGAACGAATTAGTACAGGGTGCCTGCGTTATATGTGGGTGCATTTTATGTGGCTTCCAGCGTACGCTGGAAGCCATGACAGAAGGGAGGGAAGTGCCCAACATAAAGAAACAATAGTGCACACTCCCATGGCGTGCGCCCAGCACACTGCCACCACAGCACCACGGGCATGAGTCCCATTCATTTGAATGGGGCTTGAGCATCCACATTTTTTTCCCTTACGCGGGGGGGGGGGGGGGCCAGAGCGGATCCCCTGCTTAAGGGAAGGGCGGACTGTAATAGCAAGTAGAAATAGCAAGTACATTTCTATACCGCTTATAAGTGCACCTAAGCACCCCTTAAGCAGTTTACAATGTGTAAGGCAGTTGCCCCCAACAAGCTGGGTACTCATTTTACCGACCTACAGAAGGATGCAAGGCTGAGTCGCCCTGAGCCCCTGGCTGGTATTGAACTCATAACCTTGTGTTTTGTGAGTGAGAGGCTGCAGTACATTTAACCACTGTGCAACCAGGGTGCCACCAGAGTTTCTCTCTCTCTACAATGCTAGAAATTTGAGGAATGCAAGAAAACTGAGCAGTATTCTTATTTGGGGAGCAACGTCTTCATTTTGTCCACCATAGCTATACACCTGCCATGGGAAGATCCAATGAACTTGTGTGGTGACTGTTCCATTGTACATATATAGTTGTTAACAAGTCGACGTCAATTTGTGGCACCACTATGAATGAGAGACGTTATACGATTATCAACTGCCCTAGTTTTGTACGATCATCAACTGTACGATCATCATCTGCCTTAGAAGGTATGGAAAGTCTTGAACTATAGTGGGCCCTTGGTATCTGCTGGGATTTGGATCCAAGACACCCCCCCCCCATGGATACCAAAATTCATGGATGCTCATTTCCCATTAAAAACAATTTTTGAGTGAAATGGTGTCCCTTGTGAGAGACAGCATGGTGTAGTGGTCTGATGTTGGACTATGATTCTGGAGACCAAGGTTTAATTCACACTCAGCCATGAAACCTACTGGGTGACCTTGGCCAAGTCACATGCTCTCAGCCTCAGGGGAAGGCAATAGCCAACCTCCTCTGAACAAATCCTGCCAAGAAAACTCCATGTCAAAAATGTGTCGAAGGCACACAACACGCACACAAGCAGTGAGGGCAGGTGACTTCCATATCAATAGGCTTGTAAATCCACTCTGGTTTTTCTTTTTAAATATTACATCTACAGTGGGTCCTTGTTATTCGATGAGGTTTGGTGCCAGGATCCTCCATGGATGACAAAATCTGTGAATACTCAAGTCTCATTAAATATAATAGCATAGCAAAATGGTGTCCCTTATATAAAATGTAAAATCAATTCCATAAATCCCATTTGGAATTTATACTTTTTTTGAATATTTTCAAGCTGTGGATACTTGAATCCATGGATAAAAAATTCCTTGGATAAGAAGGGCAGACTGTACTATCCCTGCCCCTAAAATAGTTTCAGTTTTTTGGATAGCTCCCTTCAAGTTCAGGTGAAGCATGGCATGGATTCACTGCCTCACTGAGATGGGAACCACCACCTGGCATTGTCTGGTACTGAAACTTCACAATGTTGTTTTCGACTGTAGCTCACTGAATCCCCAAGCCTCCATAGCTACTGAGGATTCTGGAAGTTGCTGTCCAAAAAAGTAACTTTCTTAATATCTGATTGATAGAAATATCTCTGTACATGTTGTAACAAACATATTGGTGTCTTGAATCCAACCATTTCCCAATCAATACGTGTCTGGTTCTCTTCTACCAAGTTGTACCTTCCAGGTATCATGGACTATAACTCCCATCATCCCCAGATAGTGTGGACAATGAAGGAAAACAAGTGTGGGGAAGAATGGATCAAAATGCAGGTTCAAATGGTCTCGTTTTAATGTGTTAATTTTTTAAATGCCTCTTAAAATGTTAAAATGCTTGTTTACACTGTTTTGAATTGTTCAAGTTTATTTTACTTGTATATTGCCTTGACGTAGTTACATAGAAGGAGTTATAAATGTGTTGATAAAACTAATTTTAGTGCCCTATAGAGATGGACAAAATAGTCCATTCTGGTACAAAATAATGGGCTGTGTGTTTCCTTGTGTGTTACTAAATTTCCATGTTTTGCCAGTGCTTTCCAGTTTGGGTCTGGATCCCACACAAAATCTGGTCAATGCGAACAGAAGTTACAATTACTCATTAACTGGGGACTTTTTCCTATAGCAGGCATTGAAAAGGGGCAGAGTGGAAACAGGATTGAACTGAGAAACCCCTAAGCAAATTAAAACTGCATTTATCTGACCTTTATACAAAAGCCTTGGATCTCTGTATACCTACAGCCTTATCTGAGCAGAATCAAAGCAGAGCTTTTGCAGAGTTAGGAAATGTTTGATTGTGAAAGGAATGCCCTTCCCTGACCCACCAGTAACTTATTAACTGGGCAGTTTAATAGTCTTATTATCTAGAAAAACAGTCCTGAAGTGGGAAAGCTGCAACCTCAATGACCATGCGCAGGCATTAAAGCATCATGCAACTACAACTATCCAGTTCAAGAAAATAACCAGGGCTGTTTGCAATTTCATACAAAACACAATGCGCAATTTTTAAATGCCTTGATTGAACACACGCAACTATCACAAAAGTGTGCCAGCTTTTGAGTTCTCTAGAATTCCAGTCTTCATCAGATCTACTGAAGTCAAAATTAGGATGCTTGGAAGAAACCAACTCCAAAGATGGCACATTTTGGCCCGATTCCAGTTGTGCAGGGCTGAGAATGTGCATGTGAGCCTCCAGATGTTGTTGGACTGCAACTCTCAATCCTCCTAGGCAGCACTGCATAATGAGGAATGCTGGGAGTTGAAGCCCCACAAGATCTGAAGGGAAAATCCATCAGTGATACTTTTACTGGCCAACTGAAATGCACAATATACTGGCATCTGTTTCCCCCCTCCTGTTCAGTTTGTAACATCTTGCCTGATGAAGAAGCCCATGGAGCTTCAAAATCTTGCAACAAATATATTGTGCATTTCAGTTGGCCAATAAAGATATCACTGATGGATTTTTGTTTGTATTTGTTAAATGGCCAACACAGCTAGCCCTGCAAGATCTGAAGGAGTGATCGATTCTCACTCTTGCTGTTATTTAGCCATGAATAAAATAGGTCCAAAGCTAGCTGCTGCAGCCACTCCCACCTTGTGTATTATTAATAACCCATGAATAACTTTTGCCAACGATGACGCTCTGATGTCGCTTGGCTACAAGAGTCCTGGTTTTCATCTATGAAATATCGGTGGGCATGTTGTTAGTCCCAAATAGAGTAAAGCCATTAAATTCCTTGGATTTACCTATGTCTTCTTGACTCACCATTCAGCAATTGATTCAAGGCTGGCCATATTTCCTTCAGACAAAAACGGGATGCTGGGATGGCAAAAACGAGATGGAATTATGTCATATTCCGTATTCATAAAAAAGGAAGACGATAACAAAAGTTTTATTTCATGAACATATTGAGCTAACCATTTTTCTTCAGTGACAGAACCCATACAAAACTTTTGGTAGCTGTATTTCATTCACCATGATCGTCCCATAAATATTTCTCCAATGAAGTAATGCAGAAAATTTCGGTCTTTCAACACCTGATCATAAAACCTTTCACACTCCATGACACAATTTTGTTTTTGTAGTTACAATCACTTTACTCTTTCTGGACTCTCAATTATCTACAAGATTTTCAATGTTACTTCAGTAGATGAAATAATCTTTTCCAACAAAACTAATGTATGTTTCTAAAGTCGACCCTTGATCTCTGGCAAATGACCACCACAATTTCAAACAGGGATCTTCAAACCCTTTTTACAACGTAACAGCAAATTTTCTTTGAAAACAAGACAAAATTGACATTTATATTAAAACGATGGGACAGTCTGGAAATAGGGGGGGGGGGGGGGAAACAGAGCTGTCCCATTCGAAATGGGATATATGGACAGGCTATTCAATGGGTCTCTGGAATTTAGCATCAACTGGAACAACAAAAACATACAAGCTGTCTGTGCTGAATCTAACCATTTTTCTCTGTCGCAGTTCTTTCTTCCCCTTCCACTTTTTCTTTCCCTCCAACATGGCTTTAAAATAATGAACCCAAAATGTCTTGGGCCAATCTTAACAAGAAACATCTGTTGGAAGAGAGATGTTTATTGTACTGAGTCTGAAGATACTTGTCAACTTCTCCAAATCCCTGGTAATATTTACGACGTGCTTTGTATGAGTTTGGACAGTATATTTCCTTGAGACAAAAATGCAATATTGGGATAGCAAAAATGGGATGGAACCTTCTTCTTCCTCTTATTGTTGTTGTTGTTGTTGTTGTTTATGTATATGGTGCCATCCATGTTCATGGCACTTTACATACAGTTACAGAATAAAACATTTATAAATATTCCATAACATAAAATACTCAGACAATATTAAAATACAGTTTTTAAAAAAAACCACAGAGAGACATGGCACAAAATAAAACAAAATTGTACAGTACAGATGAACGGATATGCTAAAGATATAAAACATTAACCCACACAAGACATGTCAGCTTGGAACTCCCATCATCCCCAGCAATCATGCTGTCTGAGCATGGTGGGAGTTGTAATTCTGATACCTCTAGAAAATGCCCAGTTGAGAAAGACCTGGTGTTTAGAGCTATTGTTGTTTTAAAGTGATCCACTGTCTAAATCAAAAGTGTCCAGTTGTTGGTGTTAAAGGGGTACACTGACCAACAAGAGAAAGGGAAAGCTCTTTGCAGGTATTTGGTTCTTAAGTTTTTGTAGCAACTGAAAGCTGTCTAGGGGCCCCAACAGACAGGCCAAAATAAATCTGCTTCTGGTCACTTTGGAGGTATGCTGTTTAAATGATGCATGCATCCTAAGAGGCCAGGAGCCACACCAAAGCCATGCTCTAGTCTAGACCTAAGGACTGGAGTGCAGCTTTGGTGCAGCTTCTGGCCTCTTAAGATGCATGTGTCATTTAAACAGCATACCTCCAAAGTGACCCGAAGCAGATTTATTGTGGCCTGTCTGTTCGGGACCTATATCTTATTATGTTTTAGAACTGTTTTAATATGTGTTTTTTTAAACAGAAGTACAGTCAGCTCTTCGTATCTGCAGAGATTTCATTCACCTGTGAATAGTAAATTCTGTGGGATCTCAAGTCCTCCTCAATGGTGGTGAGACCTGCATGTGACTGCAATGACATGGCTGCGTGCTCCAATCCATGGCTGGTGAGCCCATGGAAGGGAAGATTTGATTGTACAGTTGGCCCTTCACATTTGTGGCTTTGACTTTTGCAGGTTTGATTATTCACAGATTTGATCAATATGTTCACTCTAGGAATCTCTAGGTCCATCAGCACAACTGTATGGTCAACCTCCGGCCAGACGTTGACCATAGAGCCATGCTAGAAGACCTAGACATTCCTAGAGAGAACACTTCTCTGGGCATTTGTAGGTCCTCCAACATGATTCTGTGGTCAACATCTGACAGAATTTGACCATAGAGTTCTTCTGGAGGACCTAGACATTCCTAGAGAGGTGTTCTGTCATGTAAAAAAAAAGTGTGTGGTTTTTTTTATTTGCAGTTTTTCCACTTCCATAGAGGACTTGCAGCCCTAACCCCAGTAAATGTTGAAGCCCACTGTATTGTTTAATTGGTGTTTTTTTAAAGATTTGTATGAAATTAATTAAATAATTGATTAAAATAATTTTTTGTTGTACTTTATTAGCCAGAATACTCTATCATGGTCTACGTTATGTAACTTTATTTATTTTTACTTAGATACATACCAGAGGCACTAAGAAACCCTGTTAATGACTTGTAAAACTGGGTAAGAGAAACCTTGCAAGAGTGTCCTGATATGCACTGGGTTTAACTAACGCACATTGGCCTTCCCTAACCAGTGTCCTGATGTACAACTGGACCAATGTGTATCAAAATCAATGTGCATCGACCTTTTCCCTGGCTCTATGGTGACAGCTCATTGATGGATATAGAACTTATGTAACTGCCCAATTCCAATTCCCACCGATATAAGTTCACTTTATTGTTGTTGTGTGCCTTCAAGGACTTTATCACGCCAGCCTGCTGTCTTGCCACAATCCTGCTACTGTCAGCACTTCTGTATCCACAGATTCTTTATCTATGAATTCAAGTATCCACACTTGAAAATATTCCAGAAATACACACACACCTTGATTTTGCCATTTTATAGAAGGGACACCATTTTACTATCCATTGTATTCAATGAGTCTTGAATATTCACAGATTTTGGTAGCCATGGAACCACCAAACCCCAGAGGATAGCAAGGGCCCACTGTAGTTTAAGAATGGAAGCATACCAGTTTGGCATTATTTCTAATCACACTTTTCCCCACGATAGCATGTTGGTAATCCATGGTTGCATGATCTGTTTGTTGCACTGTAAAATGCCATGTTTGGGAAGAAGGGGAGAAAGAAGCGATTGCGGATGCCAACCATCTCACAGAGCTGGTTTCTGTATGAATGTGCTGCTCCCCATCCCTCCGGAGGTTCGGGGCTCCTGTGTGCACATTCTTACAACAGCGTCATGCTTTGTGGGGGGAGGAATAAGCAATCACAGCTGCCAACTGCCTCTGAAAGCCGGCTGCTGTGTGATTGTGGACCCAGCAGCCAGTTTTCAGAAGGTGTTGGCAGCTACAATTGCTGCAAGGGGGAGAGGAGGAGAATCAAGCCTACTCACACCAGATGACAGCCTGAGAAGCGGAACTGCAGCAGAAAAGACCTATTACACAAAGGCAGTAAAGGAGGAACAGCGAGATTGAGAGCCTATTGATGGGTTTTGTCATCAGTGAAAAAGTGCACCCCAGTAACAAATGAAATGCCAGGCAGAAGCAGTAAGGTCATGACATTGTGTGATAAGTACCAGCCAAAGACTCTTTTATCCCATTACAATTCCACTTTATAACTCCATGTGTAATGTTCCAAGTTGTTTCCAGCTTATGGCAGTCCTATGGCAACCCTATTATTATTATTATTATTATTATTATTATTATTATTATTATTATTATTATTGCGCTGTAGATTTACATGCATACAGACCTTCCCCTTGTATAAATCAAAATCAGCATTGACAAAAGAGGGGGGGGGCCTAAATTTAATATACAAATGGTATCTAACATCTGTGAAACTGCCCCGGATGATGAAAAACGTCCCTCCAAAACGTTGGAGAGGCTGTGACACCTTGGGCTCCTTTGAGAACATGCGGTTGGCCTGTCCCAAGGCTAAAGATTTTTGGAATACAATACTGATGTAAATCTCTCTTATTGTGAAACAAACTGTAACCTTCTGTCCAGGCCTTCTCTTACTGTCAATTTATTGTAAAGCAAATGCTCATCTGAAACATCATAAGCTTACCACATTTCTCCTCTCAGCAGCCAGGAATATAATTATGAGAAGCCGGAAAACAGGAAATGTACTAATAAGCAACTGGTGGAAAAGAATCTGGGACACTTGGTTACTGGAAAAGCTTTCTTATACTTTTCAACTCTATAATGGACAAAAGAAACCGGACACCTTTTTTGATGATTGTTCAGTGTTTATTGATTGTATGAACACCAACTCCTTTGCTATCAGACCTCCTACTCATCAAGCTAGTCTTTGGGAAGATACTTTGATCCCAACTTCATCAACTAGTGAATCTGAGTGATGTCTTTAGGACTTTATTGCTGCTGTTACTCCACAAAAGATAGCCATCATGCAAGTTTACACATAGACCTCCAAGGCTATTTGGTATTTATGTATTAATTGTCTGTTTTGTATTGTTGTTATAAAACAAATAAAAATACTTAATTATATATATATATGAAAAAGAAATTACCCAAAAGTTAACTTCTGTGGCCCTTCCTGCTACCAAAAAAGCGGTCTCCTCCTGAGTGTAATATGGCACTCCCAATTTATTATTATTATTATTATTAATATAGCGCTGACCCACCCTTGTTTTAACAAGAAAGAGTGTGTGAAAGAGAACAAATTGAAATGTTGGAAGAGGAAGGAAAATATAGAAAAACTGCAGGAGAGATCAAAAGAAGAAACAAAGGAATCTGAAAAATACAGTCATTAAACTTCATACAGGAAAGATTCCCCCTACAAAAAAATAAAATAAAAAATGAACCGAACAGAGAAACTCAAGAGACAAAAGACGCTGCCGTCGCATTTCCTGTTTTCCTTTTATGTGTATTGCTATCCAAAAAACGATTGCAATTATGTGTGTTGCAGAAGGAACGGATGCTGCCCATGCTGGCAAGAACCGCTCCTCGGCTTTCCATATCCTTTTTATGTTATGAAATTAACTCTTCATTATGGAGTTGTAGTTTGTGGGTGTTATGTGGGGGTACTGTATTTTTAAAAAAATATTTAATCTTTAATCGAAATTATATTGTAAATATGTTTTAAGTGTTTACAGTTGTGTTTAGCCATGTTTTTAATAATATGAGGCTATTTACCGCAATTCTCTTTTGACTTTTGCAATTGATGTTTTAGCTGTTATTGGATTTTTAAACTGGTGTAAGCTGCTTTGGATCCCGTTATGGGAGAAAGATAAAATATTAGTGGAATCAATCAATCAATCAATCAATCAATATCCCCCTTCCAGTGGGCATTTAATTGTCTAAGGTTGCAGATATAATGTAGTTTGACACTGCTTTAATTGCCATGGCTCCATCCTATGGAAGCCTGGGATTTGTAGTTTGTTTTGGCTCCAGAGCTCTCTGACAGAAAAGGCTACATGTCTCACAAAACTACAAATCCTTGAATTCCATAGCACTGAGCCATAGCAGTTAAAGCAGTGTTAAACTGCATTATTTCCACAGTGCAGATGCAGCTTGAACCAGCTTTTATTTTATTTTAGCATGAATCTTCATCAATATAAACCCACTTCTTCAGATGGGGTACCAAATGATGTTAAATTTGTTATGTTATGTTGTTGTTGTTGATGATGATGTTGCTGTTTGACATGAAGTCATTTCCAACTTAAGCAACCCTAACGTGAACCTATCATGGATTTTTCTTGGCAAGCTTCTTCAAAGAGGGTTTGCCGCTACCATCCTCTGAGGCTGAGAGAGTGTGACTTCCCCAAGTTCACCCAGTGAGCTTCCACGGCCAAGACGGGGTTCAAACCATGGTTTCCATAGTGATGGTCCAACATTCAAACCACTATACGACACTGATTCCCATCCTCAGGTATAAAGCATATTTATACAGTTGTGGGAGTCAGTGGGACAGAATGTAATAGGATCCAGAAAGATGCCAAACATGTCTTTTGCCCTAAATTTCCAAAGGGCTAGATGAGGTGATACCAGACTTTCAGAACTTTACAGTGATCAGTTTGTGTTGATGTGCGAAAGCAGCCAATCTGCTTACCAAAAGTCAGTCTCCCAGGATTCAAAACTGTCTCTGAGGATATTCTTTTTGTTTGAGGTGCAGTTAAGTATACTTAACTAGTAGCGGAGGCCGGATTCCAACCATCCCAAATACACCTCGGTAAAATCTTTATTAGGACAGTCAGAAGGTACCCCCCAAAATCTGGGTGTAACGAAGTAGCAAAAGATAGGAAGATGTAATCCAGAAGCGTTGGATGGAACAAATTGCTCAATAAGCAGGACTTTGTGGTCCAGCCTTTGCTCTTTGTTCTAAATGCTCCCAAGACACCTCTTTAGCCCCATCAAGCTACCAGCAAAAGATGCCAGAAAAGAAGAAGCAAAATGAGCTGGATGCTTACTCCATTTTTTCACAGAGTTTGTATATGGCCCAAGTCCATGGGTGTAGTTCTAGGAAGAGGGCAGAATGAGAGCATTGTTGTTGTTAATATTAGCTGCCCTCAAATTGACTTCGACTCGTGGTGACCCTGTGGATAAGACATCACCAAGTTCCCCTGTCCTCCACCGCTCTGCTTAGGTCTTGCAGATTCAGGCCCATGACTGCCATTATTGAGACTATCCATCTGGTTTGTGGTCTTCCCCCTTTCTACAGCCCTCTATGTTTCCTAGCATTATTGTTTTTTCTAATCAGTCCTGCCTTCTCATGATGTGGCCAAAGTGCGACAGCCTCAATTTAGCCATCTTGGTTTGCAGAGAGAGTTCAGGCTTGATCTGTTCTAGGACCCATTTCTTTGTCTTTTTGGCTGTCTGCATGATTCACAGTTCTCTTCTCCAGCACCGCTCATCTCCAATGAGTTGATTTTCTTCTTATTCACTTGTTTCACTGTCCAGCTCTCCTATCCATCCATGGTGATGGAGAATAACTTCTTCAACAGTTAGAATAAAGCTAAAGAAGAACACTAAACCAACCATCATGCCAAATACCACTAGAAGAACAGCCCGGCAGAAATTAAAGATAATATTAAAAACAGATTTGCACTATTACAGTGGGCCCTTGGTATCAGCTGGGGTTTGGTTCCAGGGCTTTCTGTGGATGCCAAAATCCATGGATGCTCAAGTCCCATTAAATACAATGGCATAGCAAACTGGTATTCCTTATATAAAATGGCAAAACCAAGAATTTATTTTGTTTTTGTTTTTATTTATTTGGAATATTTTCAAGCCATGGATAGTTGAATCTGTGGCTATGGAGAACCATCTGTAAGCCTAACTGACACTATGGTGGCTCTGAATGGGAATTCTTCAGTCAATGAATCCAATACTTGTTCCAGCCACAATATTCTACTTTTCGATTGTCCATTCTAAGTAGACCCTGCAGAACAACAGAGGGATGAAGGAGAAAAAGTTCTGAAGTCCTCCCTTCTGTCCTGGAGCTTGCACTTGGCAACCAGATGTGTATGTTATGTAGCAAATCTTTTCCTAAATATCTGACATATGCACAGCCTGTTTCCAAATGTAATCTCAGTTCTCTCATCCTTTGGCTCCTTTTGCTATGAGAGGTTGGGAAGGAATGGTGCAGAAAGGAAGTCACTGTGACTCACCCTGGGAATTTTTCTTGCCAGATTCTTTTCCTGTTTGCAGCTGAGATTTGAATTGCATATTTTGTATTATTTGCACAAACTAAACCCCTGGCCTGAATAGCAGAGGACCAACGTGCGTTATTTCTGAAGAGGCTGATGCATTGTCCTATGCAGACATTCTCTAAAGGCCTATTGGCACTACAGAATTACTGCACTAGGATTCCACTTTGACTGCCATGCTTTCATCCTATGGAATCTTGGTCTATATAGGAGAAATTGCTAAATGCCCCAGAGGACAGGATCAGAATTCAAATTAACAGATTAGAAAGCTGGACCAAAACTAACAAAATGAATTTCAACAGGGAGAAATGTATGGTCCTACACTTAGACAGGAAAAAATGAAACTGATCTAGGATCGGGGATACCTGGCTTGAGGGCAGTACATGCAAAAGGGATCTAGGAGTTTTAGCGGAGCATAGAGTCAACACTGTGATACAGCAGCTAAAAAAACCAATGTGATTCTTGAGAGATTGTCGCAGACTTTTTTCTCCTGAGCTGGGCATAGGTTGGATATAGGCATAAACTTTGTAAAAAAGGATATTATCACACAGCTCAGTGCCCAGGTCGGAGGCATCTCGTACCCAATTCGGACTTCTCTTGGACTTTGTATAGAACAGGAAAGTCCCGTAATTTGCGAAGAATGGATTGGTATGCAGTGCCTCCGAGCTGGGCACAGACCTATGTGATAACATCCATTTTTAAGTGGTTTACACCCATACGCAACCCATGCCCAGTTCAGGAGACAAAAGTGTGTGAGAATCTCCTAGTGGCTGCATTAATAGTAGTGTCTAGATCAAGGGAAGTAATAGTGCCACTCTATTCTGCTTTGGCCAGACTTCACCTTGAATACTGTGTCCAGTTCTGGGCACCACAATTCAAAAAGGATGTGGAGAAACTGGTGCATGTCTAGAAGAGGATGACCAAAACGGTGAAAGATCTGGAAACCATACCCTATGAGGAGTGACTTAAGGGAACTGGGTATATTTAGCCTGGAGAAGAGAGGGTTAAGAGATGCAATGCTCTTCGCTAAACTTCAAATCTTAAGATTACATAGGACAGAACTGTGGCAGTTAAAGTAGAATCATAATGCTATTGTTATGTATTTGTGGAAGGACATGTAGGGCATGTAGCCACTTCTCTTTGGTTTGTCCATGTCTTACTTGAAAAGGTGCCAAAAAGTACATACTGTACCTGAAATCCAGTCTGATCAATGCAAATTACTTGAACTAGAGCTCTAAAAACCAAAGGCAGGATCATCTACAGTATTTTCAACTACTAGATATGGTTTGAGAGCTGAACAGTGAAGGAAGCTGATGGGAAGAACATCAACTCATTTGAAATGTGGTGCTGGAAGAGAGTTCTCCAGATATTGTGGGCCACGAAAAAGATAAATGGATGTCTTGGAATAGAGAGTAATGCTGGACAAAGTGGAAGTTGGTAGGAAAAGACAGAGATTTCATTACAGATGGAAGACTCAGTCGAGGAAACCAGAATCCTCAGTTTGCAGAAACTAAATAGGGCTGTTGATGACCAGGACTTTTAGAGGTCTCTCATTCACAGGGTTGATTATTATTATTATTATTATTATTATTATTATTATTATTATTATTAGGTTTCCCATTATACATAGGATTTATGTATAAAGTTCTGCACATACAATAAAAAGTGCTGTACATACAATAAAATAAAGACCTGCCGGTGGCATACAGTCTACAAAAAACAAAAGAGATTAATGCATATATTAAATTGGAAGCAATAAAATAAACAACACAAGTTAAAGGTCACAGGGTCAAAGAAGTTGACTTGACAGCAAATAACAACAATTCATGTGCTATTGTACAATATACAGTTATGGCACTATAATTCCACTTTAACTGCCATAAGTGCATCCTATGGAATTCTGGGGCTTGTAGTCTGAAGACGCATAGGATTCACCCACCATGACAGTACAAGTAGAATCAGAACCCTATCATTGTGTAGTGCGAAAGGACTTTATTGTTGCTGTTGTTGTTGTGTGTCTTCAAATCATTTTGACCTATAGTTACCCTAAGGTGAACCTATCATGGGGGTTTCTTGGCGAGATTTATTCAGAGGAGGTTTGCCATTGCCTTTTCCTGAGGCTGAGAGTGTGTGATTTGCCCAAGGTAACCCAGTGCGTTCCATGACTAAACTGGGAATTGAACCCTGGTTTCCAGAGTCTTAGTCCAACACTCAAACCAGTACACCATTCTACCGGTAGCACTCTGTGAAGAGACTACTGTGGGCAATAAACTAATTTTCAAAGAAGTAGCCACCTTAGTCCCTTGCACTATAAAAAGGATATGGGGCAGGAATATAGCAGCACCTATAAGATTAACTGGTTTTTATTTTTGCATGTTCTTTTCATGGATATAAACCCACTTCCTCAGATGCTTACAGAGTGATAATAAATGCTTGGGTATAAAGCGTATATACATCGCAGTGGGAGTGGCATGGAGTATTATAGGATCCAGACAGCTGAAATGAATTATAGTTATAAATTCCAATCCATTAACAGAGGTATCAATAAAGACAATGGCTTCATAGCACACTACATGTATTAATACAAGAGTCTTCCCTACTGTAACAAAAGGAATCTTCTCAGACAGATTTCTGTACTCTGGGAAACCAACTTTTGGTAAACAGATTTATTGCTTTCACATACCAACACTAATTCAACACTATAAAGATCTGAAAGACCAGTATCACCTTACACCGCCCTTTGAAAATTTAGGGCAAGGTACATGTTTTGCACCCTTCTGGACCCTATTACATTCCATTCCACTACCCCACTTTTGCCCAGGCCAAAAACTGATGGATTGGTCAAATGGCTTGGAGACTTGCTGTGACCTCAGTGGGAGCAACAGAGTTGCACAAGCATCAGCAGGAAGTATATAGGATACCACAGTTGGGCAGTAAAAATGAAATGCACAGCTATAAGATGGGTCACACCTGGCTTGACTTGGCTGCCCAGCTTCACACTGGAGTGCGCCTGATTTTCCTGGAAGATTCAGAGCAAATGGTGTGGGGTTTTTTTAAATTGAGTTAATGGGACCAGCTTCCAAATCCTTGCATTTTTCGAGAGAAAAGAGCTCTAGTCAGATGACATTCTAAGAAAGGGGCCTTGACGTGCCTTTTATAAAATATGACAGGGAACGATTAGCATATCAAAACATCTCCACAAGAAAAGCACAGCTGCTGAAATGAAGTTTCTCTGACAAGCCTCTCCTCAATGACTGGCTCTGGGTCCACTGGGGGACCATTGCAATCAACGCAACAGAAAGCCAGTCACAAGTATCACTGAAGTCCATTGTGATCCAAGATGATTTCTGTGTCCCTTGGCTCTCATACAGCTGCTTTTGCAAAGAAATCTATTAAATACCCTACCCCACGCCATCCCCGTGTCCCTTTGAAAAACCCTATATGCTCTTGTCTGGAACACGGAGGAGAAAGCAGGTCGAAGAGCTGTTGTCAGACATGCCAAGATACAGCTCTTGTTGTTGTGCAGCAGGTATCGGAAGGACCAAGAAGGAGATCTGAAAGGCCAGAAAGAAAACATGCATCCCATCAGGTGGGGATCAAGAAAAGAAGTAAAACCATGGTTCATTCTGTGGAACAACTTCAAGCTACAAACCACAAACTGATGGGTTCAAATTGCAAGAAAAGAGATTCCACCTAAACATTAGAAAGAACATTTTCCCTCTAAGAGTTGTGCAGCAGTGGAATAGTTTACCTTGGAGGGTGCTGGGCTCTCCTTCATGGTGATCTTTAAATAGAGATCTGTTGGGTATCTTCCAGGAGTGTTTTGGGGGCTAAACAGATTGTCCTTTTCAGCGCTGGATCAGGGCTGTGGCAGCTACATGATGGGGCCCCGATCTGGCATTTCTGCAGCACAAAAAGGAGCACATTCTGGCACTCCTTTTGGCACTGTGTCATCTGGATGCAGCGCCAAAGCAGCTCCATGACACTGCCTGCCATGCAGTTGGGTGCACAGTGTGACGGGAGCATCAGAGCAGCATTGGAATGTGCGTCATGTGGATGCCATGCCCCCACTCTGCCCTCAGGCCAATGTTTATCACCGGTTTGTTGTGGGTGTTAGATGTGTATTCCTGCATGGCATGGGGTTAGACTAGCCTAGATTTTGTTATTTGATTGTGTGGTGTAATGGTTTGAGTACTGGTCTGAGACTCTGGAGACCAGGATTCAGTTCCCAGCTCAGCCGTGAAACTCAATGGGTGACCTTGGGCAAGTCACATGCTCTCAGCCTCAGGGGAAGGCAATGGCAAAACTTCCTCTAAAGAAATCTTGCCAAGAAAACCCCATGATATGGGCTTATGGTTGCCCTAAGTTGCAAATGACTTGAAGACACACCACAACAACAGTAAAAATCAAGGTACTGGCACACCGCTGTTAGCAAAGCCAGGCATGTCAGTAGGGTGAGTGGGGGGTTTAGGGCATACCAGGTGACACTTCAGAGGGGAATCAACACCTGGTAGGATGGTCATTCATCATCCATAGACTGAAGCTGCACTGTTCCATGCACTAGATTCCTAGGTTGAAAACCAGATCACACTTCCATCTAATACTCCCCCCATTGCAAAGCCAAGATCCATGGCATCTTCTGGTCTGCAATGCAGACCTCATTTTAAAAGCAGCTGAAAATGTGGAATGACAGAATTATCTGAGACTGTCCCCAGCAAATCGGGACAGTTGGAGGGTATGTAACAAGCAGGATATTTATGGGATGGTTTGGACTTCAGTACAGACATTTTGAGCTTCATTAAAAAAAACTGTTGTATGATATTCTGCAGCATGTTTTGTCTAGGAGGTCAGCTTGTACTATCATAATCATCTGTCAGCTAAATCTATGACATAGGTTTGACATTATGACTCTACCTTCTAGGCCATAAATTTGAGATCCATTGCCAACGTTGCACAACTGAACATGCACCCAAAGTGCAACTTGAAAGCCCAACCAAAGGCACATGTGCATGCATGTCTGTTGACATGCATAATGGCACTGGATATTCAACATATCTTAGATTACTGATATTCCTTCCTTCTATCTTCACTCCTCCTTCTATTGAGTTCAGACCTGCTCTTCGTATGATATTTTCTGCATACAAATGGAACAGACAGGGTGAGAGGATGCAGACTTGTCTGGCCCCTTTGCCAATTGGGAACCATTCTGTTTCTCCATGTTTTGTTCTAATAGTAGCCTCTTGTCCTAAGTACAAATTTCTCATCAGGACTATCACAGGTAGTGTTACTCACATGTCTTTAAGAGTATTCAATAGCTTTTCATGATCTTTGCCAGGGGAACTTACAGCCCTCCAGGTTCTGATGAACTACCATCATGCCTCACCGTCAGCCAAGCTGAAGGAACTTTTAGCCAGTAAATGAGCTTGGCTGGTGGTGAGGCATAATGGGAATAGTAGTTCATCAGAACCTGGAGGGCCGTAGGTTCCCCACCATTGATCTATACAGTCAAAGGCTTTGCTATAGCTATAAAGCACATGCTGTTTTTCTTGTGGAATTCCTTGGTTCGCTCCATTAACCATTGTATGTTCGTAATATGATCCCTAGTGCCTCTTGCTTTCCTGAACCCCACTTGGACCTCTGGCAAGTGTCTCTCCATGTATGCTTGGAGTCTATGTTGCAGAGTTTTGAGCATAAGTTTGCTTGCATGGGAAATTAATAAAGCTGTACTGCAACATAATCCATCACCCCGACTTCTAAATGACAGGCAAAATGCCTAAGCAACCCCTGATAGAAGCTGAATTTTGAAGTTCTTTATCTTGATGTTTTGCTCCACATGGAATTCAACAAGGTAAAGAGGAGATTAAGATGATGCTGTTATAAGGGAAGGAAAAAAGAAAAAGCAAGAGATGGAATTTGGGGTGAGGTGAATTAGAAATGGGTTTTTTAAATGTGCACACAGCTGTTTCCTACTTTCTCAGGTTCAACACCAAAGGCATCTTTGGTTACATTCTGGCGAAGGTCCATGTACAGGCTTTTAACTTAAACGTAAATGACACATTAATATAAACATAATACAGGTTGAGTCCCACTTATCCAAAATGCTTGGGAGCAGAGATGTTTGGGATTTCAGATTTTTTTTTGAAGGGTGGATTCTGGAATATCAGTATTTGCATATACGTACATAATGAGAAATCTTGGAGATGGGACCCAAGTCTAAACACAAAATTCATTTATGTTCTATACACATTATAGCCTGAAGGTGATTTGATACAATATTTTAAATAATTTTGTGCAGGAAACAGAGTTTGTGCACATTGAACCATCCAAAAGCAAAGGTGTCACCATCTCAGCCAACAGTAAAACAAAAAAAGTGGAGATATTTTGGGTTTTGGAACTCTAGATAAGGAAGACTCAAGCTGTAGTTACATTTCCAAAACATCTAATGTAAAATTGAATTACATTTTTCTGGCTCATTAAAGATTAACTAAACACACCAACCCTTTCTGACCAATTTTCTAGCACATTAATATAAAAATAATATTGGTTGAGTCTCCCTTACTGAAAGTGCTTGAGACCAGAAGTGTTTTGGATTTCAGATTTGGGGGAGGTGAGGGGAGATTTTGGCATACCTATATTTGCATTTTAAGGGGGGAAACATGTGAAAACTTTGATTCAGTGCATTATTTCCTCCATGCTGGAAAAATCAGAATACTGAAAGAACTTCAAGGCTGTCATAAGTAACAGCCAAAAAGAGCTAGCCACAAGCCTTTGGTTATAATCAATAACACCAAGGATGAGTTTCTACTAAGGTTTGTTTGCTTAAAGAGTTTATAAACTGTACCGTCGGTGGATCTCATGGCATTCCACCTAACTCTGTCATGCAGTGTTTTTTGCAAAACAACAGAATATATTCAACAAGAGGACAATAAAATTAAGAGGTAGGAGTATTCAACCGGATGAAAACACAATAATTGAAAATGCCAGGGCAAGTAAATAGGTTTCAACTGAGGACCAAGAGACAAACCATTGTGTTGACGCCAGCTTTCCTCCCAAGAGAGACCATTCCATTAAGAGGAACCTCAATGTCTGGTGGAAATAGGGTGAAAATGTGGTCATTTCACAGCAGGGTCACTGCTCTCAAATTATGTACATCCAGATGCTCCCACGTGTGTTTTACATCAGTGGTTGTGTTGTTGTTCTGTGCCATCAAGTTGACTCTGGCTTCTACCACACTGCAGAATTAATGCAGTTTGACACCTCTTTAACTATCATAGCTCCATCCTACAAAATCCTAGAATTTGCAGTATCTTGTGGCACCAGAGCTCTCTACCAGAGAAGGCTAAATTTCTCACAACACTACAAACACAACAACAACAATAACAAAAACAACAACAGGTCTCACATTGGGAGATAGGTTGGGTATGAATTAAACTGTTATTGTCATGTGCCTTCAAAGTTGTGTCTGATTTATGGCGACTCTAAGTGCGGTGCAGGGGGTGGCACCATGAGTTACCGCACTGGGTGACGCCAGCTCTAATGATGCCATTGTGTTCGTTTCATAGGGAAAATATTCAGGAAAATACATATTTGCTAATCTTTGCGAAGTAATGCAACAGAAGAGCATTGTGAGTGTTTTGGTTTGGTTTTTTCCAGGGAGGGGGGATCTATCAGAAATTCATGGGCCCCTGCTTGACTCTTGGATATATTGGCTGAACTAGGCTAACCATATTTCCTTGAGACAAAAATGGGACTTTGGGACGGCAAAAATGGGATGGAGTTATGTAATATTGTGTATTCACGAAAAGGTACGGCGATAACAAAAGTTTTATTACACGAACATATTGAGCTAAGAGTTATTCTTCAGTGAGAGAACTCATACAAAAATGTAGGGAGATGAAGAGGCATGCTGGATTTTGCCATGATTGTATCATGATTACTTCTCCAATGAAGTAATCTTTTGCAGCAAATTTCGGTCTTTCCTCACTTTATCAGCAAACGTCTCACACTCTGTGACACAATTTTGTTTTTGTAGTTACAAACACTTCGCTTTTTCCAGACTCTAAATTGTCTACGAGAATTTTTAATGTCAATGGCTGCTTTGGTAGCTGAAATCTTATCTTTTCCAATGGAACTAATGTATGTTTGCAACGTCAAAGCTTGATCTCTTGCAAATGACCACCACCATTTCAAACAGGGATCTTCAAACCATTTTGGGAACATAGCACGGTATTTTTCTTGAAAATAGGACAGAATTGGCATTTATATTAAAATGACAGGACGCTCTGGAAATATGGGGGGGGGGGGGGAGAATGAGACTGTCCCATTTAAAACGGCACATACAGTCAGGGTAAGCTGAACCAAACTGCTATAGATCCTTGCCATGAACCTCACTATGCCCATCCCTGTGTTGTTATGGGTGGCTGAATCTGGCTTTTTGAATTACATCCAGCTTCCCAGTGAGAGGAGAAAGCACGTAAACTTCACCCTGGGTGTGCCTCAGATTGTGAAATGTCTGAGCAAAAGTCGTTTGGGTGGGTTGAACCACGATAGTCTGGGCTGACTAATGCAATTTTGGCTCACGTCATTTTCTTAGCTGAGCAGCAAGCCACAGCAATACAATGCAGACGCCTTCGCAACAGTGGCAACGGAAAAGTAATATTTTCTGGGGCCGACGTTACCAAATGATACCCTAGGAAAGTGGAGATGGGGAACCTGCCGAGTTTTTGACAAACCAGCACTTAGCGTAACCACTTGGAATGGCAATTGCAACTGCTATTGCCAACTTTGTAGGTTTCCAGTAGGAAGAGTGCTGACTGGCATTCATAGAATCATAGGATCATAGAATCATAGAGTTGGAAGAGACCCCAAGGGCCATCCAGTCCAAGCCCATTCTGCCATGCAAGAACACAGAATCAAAGCATCCCATCCAGCCTCTGTTTAAAGACCTCCAAAGAAGAAGATTCCACATATCTCCAATGGAGTCTGTTGCACTATCGAATAGCTCTTACTGTCAGGAAGTTCCTCCTAATGTTGAGGTAGAGAAAAATGTAGGACATTGTCAAATAAAAGCTGAAAACACTCATAGAGATGTAAATTCATCCCATATGGTTTATTTACAGGGATATTACATATCATAACATATTATACATACTGTGCTTTATTACATACGGCTATGTATTTTTCTGATGGACTCATCTTCTTTAAAATGCCTTGTTGTCTTGCAAGGCACTTCTAGAACTCTGAGCAAGACAAATACTTAAAAAGCCACCTCGATCTTATTGGAGAGGCAGGGTAGATATAATAATAATAATAATAATAATAATAATAATAATAATAATAATAATTATTATTATTATTATTATTATTATTATTATTGTACTAGCAACACTTGACTCAATCTACATTTAAATTATTCTTTTCATTTGACCATCGTGTTGAAATTAAGGAAAAAACCCTTCCAGCATTTGCATTGGGTCCTCAAGCAGCCCATTGCCTAACACATTTGCTATTCTTTTCCCCTCTGAGAAACAAAGATGCCCTGAGCTCTGGGTGCAAGTTTTCTCTGCTGCTGCTCCTAGGGGAAAAAACTTGAGGAGGATCGATCCCATCCTATTTGCAGCAAGGACAGGCTGCCAAGGAGACAGCACATTTCGAAGGGAATCAGCAAATGTGGTGCTACTCAATGGACCTCTGAGTCCTGTTCCAGCTGGAGAACATTTTGGACTTCCTCCTGGATAGACGTTTGAATGGTAGGACATGTCCTGGAAAAGGAGGATGCCTGGTCACCCTGGTTGGAAATTACTTGAAGGCACACAACAACGAGTGCAAATGAACACTCCCTAGAAGCCAAGATGACAAAACAGAGATTCGTGGATCTTTGGTTCTTTGGCCACATCTGTAGAAGACATCAGGAGAAGGCAGTGCTTGGAAAGGTAGAAGGTAAGAAAAGAGATGGATTGATTTAGTCATGGAAGCCACCACCTTGATTCTGCAAGATCTGAGCAAGGCTGATGACTGATCGATCGATCAATCATCAGCCCTGCTCAAGTTTTTCAGAATCAAGGTGGCAGCTTCCGTGATTGACTCAATCCACTTTCCCAGTTGGTCTTCAGCTTACATCCAGCAGCTGCAAAGTGAATTCAAAGTAAACATATCCAGGGGTAGCTGTGTTCACCATATAACAAAGTACAGTATCATCCAAAATCAACGTGACAGTGATATTTTTATTGGGGCAACCAAAATGCACAATATATATGTTGCAAGCTTTTGGGGCTCCACCAGCTTCTGCATCAGGCAAAGGTATTAAGAACCTTGCATTGTTGTTGTTGTGTGCCTTCAAGTCATTTCCAACTTATGGTGACTCTGTCCTGGGGTCTTCTTGGACAGATTTGGCTCAGAGGATGTTTGCAATGGGCTTTTCACTGAGGCTGAGAGAGTGTGACTTCCTATTACTGTTGCTAGGTGCCTTCAAGTCATTATTGTTGGGTGCACTGAAGTCATGTCCAACTTATGGTGACTCTATCCTGGAGTTTTCTTAGCCATCTATACACTACACACTAGAGGAGGCTTGCCCTTAGGCTGAGAGAGTGTGACATTCTGGGTGCCTTCTAGTCATGTCCAACTTATGGCAACTCTATTCTGGGGTTTCCTTGGCCAGATTTGGCTCTGAAGAGGTTTGCAATGGGCTTTTCCATGAGGCTGAGAGAGTGTAACCCTAAGGCTAAACTATCCTGGGATTTTCTTGACCAGATTTGGTTGGAGGAGGCTTACCATTGCCTTCCCCGAGGCTGAGAGAGTGCGCCTTCCAAGTCATTTCCAACTTATGGTGACTCTATCCTGGTGTCTTCCTGACCAGATTTGGCTCAGGAGAGGTTTGCCATGGGCTTTTCTGAGGCCGAGAGAGTGTGACTTCCTGTTTCTGTTGCTGGGTGCCTTTGAGTCATTATTGTTGGGAGCCTTCAAGTCATGCCCAACTTATGGTGTCTCTTTTCTGGGATTGTCTTGGCCAGATGTGGCTCAGAGGAGGCTTGCCCTGGGCTTTCCCCTGAAGCTGAGAGAGTGTGACTTGCCCAAGGTCACCCAGTGGGTTTCCACAGCTGGGGATGGAGATGGGATCCTGGTCTCCAAGAGTCGTAGTCCAACACTCAAACCACTAGTATTCCACCTTGGCTTTTCTCTCCTTTTCTTTCCCCCAAAAAATTAAGAATCAAGAAGTAGAAGAAAAGGCATTTTTGGTGGCCTCGCCTCCGATTGGGGATCGCACTTTGCAGACGTTCCCTTAGGTAGAAGAAAGGGGGGCAGCTGGGTTTTGGAGAGGCTGGTCCACACTCACACAGACACACACACACATCTACACACTACACACACACACACACACACAAAGCCCTTCCTTGCCAAAGGAGGAGGAGATGGAGGGAAGCAGGGGATTCGTAGTAGAGCATTGAAGAAGAGAAGGAAGGAAGGGAAGAAGGAAAGAAAGAAGGAAGGAAGGAGGAGGCTGGGTGCTTTGCAACAACCTACAAGGAAGGGATCCTTGGGATCTGAAATCCAGGAGAGGGATCCTTCTTGGGATCTAGCAGGGAACAAATCCCCTCTCTCTGCTGCTGGACTTGGGAAAGAAAAAAGGAGCAGAAGAAGAAGAGAAGGAGAAAGCCAAGTATCCTTTGCAACCTTGGAAAGGGAGATCCCTTTGCAAAGAAAGGATCCACTTGATCACTGGGATCCTCTCCTTTCCAAGCCAGAGAAAGGAGACAGAGATCTGGGGGAATCCTAAAAGCAAGGTAAGTGGGAGGGTTTTTGTTGTGTGTCTTTGGAGGGAACCAACTTTCTCAGGGTCCTCCATTTCCCGGACGGGTCCTCCATTTTCAGCCTTCTGCCCGGGAGGTGTGCCACAAGGTTCTCCATTTGGAGCAAGGCTAAGGAGCATGGATTTCTAATAATAATACGATTCGTTTTTATTTATATTCTATTTCTTGAGTGCTGTTAGTGTTGTGGTACGTCCTACATTTTCCATGAGTATCCTCCATCTTGCCTTTGGAGCAGGACTAAGAAGCAGGGGTTCATTATAGTCATAGGTGTGTTTTGCAATTTTTTGCATGTCCTACATTTTCCTTTACTGTCCTCCATTTTGCACTGGGAGAAAGACTTAAGACGCAGAGATTTATTATAGTCATAGGAGTGTTTTACAGTTTTGGCATGTCCTACATTTTCCTTGAGTGTCCTACATTTTGCCTTGCAGCAGGACGAAAAAGCAGGGAGTTATATTGATCGGAGTGTCATCATCCCCCTAGTTTTCCAGTGGTCCTCCTGCCCTACATTTTGCCTTGAAAGTCCTCCATTTTGCGGTGGCGTGTCCTCCTTTGCAGTTAGGACAGTCTGGTCACTCTGAACTTTCCCCATTCCCTTGCTGAGATTCACACACACACACACACTTGAGTTTGGTGGAGAAGTATTGTGTGAATGCAAAGGTGGGTCAGGGTCAGGGTTTGGGTCAGACTTCATTCCTCCTTTCTCTTTCCTCCCCCAATACAACTTTGGAGGACAACCTTGGGTTGTTCTTTTTTAATGCATCCAGGGTGTCTTCCCTTGTGTTTTGAATGGTTTTTAATATTTTCAACTTAGTCTTTTAAAGGATGGCTATATCTATCTATCTATCTATCTATTTATTTATTTGGTGACTTGTTATGTTGATGTAGCATTTAAGTTGTGGTTTGGGTGGTGAAGCATCCCAGTTGTGAGCCACCTTGGGTCCCATTGGAGAGAAAGGCAGCATAGAAACGAAACGAAACAAATGCAGTATATTCTGCATCCACATTGCAGGAATAATCTGGTTTGACACCGCTTTAAGAGCCATGGCTTCATGTTGTGGGATCCTGGGATCTGGAGTTTGTTGTGGCACCAGAGCTCTCTGACAGAGAAGGCTCAACAGCTTGAGCCATGCCAGTTAAAGTGGTGTCAAACTGGATTATTTCTGCAGTGCAGATGCAGCCACATGCACACATTCCAGCTTGAAAGTCACACACATAGCTAGGCATTCACACACAAAGATGAGCTTTGCCAAAGTTAGCTGGGAGCTTAGACCTTCCCATCCAGGAACAGTCCAGGCCTCTCTTATTTTTATAACCAAGGCTGCATCCGCACTGCAGAATTAATTAAGTTTGATACCACTTTTAACTGCAATGGCTCCATGCTGTGGAATCCTGGGATTTGTAGTTTGCTGTGGCACCAGTGCTCTCTGACAGAGGTGGCGAAAAAGCTCACAGCACCACAAATACCAGGTTCCCAGAGCATTTCTAAATATTTCACAAAACTACAAATCCCAGAATTCGAGAGCATTGAGCCACGGCAATTAAAGTGGTGTTAAACTGGACTATTGCTGCAGTGTGGACACAGCCCGAAAGAAAGACCAAACAAATCCCCAATCCCATCTCCAGGACAGAGCATGAAATGTCTGGAAGAACCTATCCACCCATTCAGACATTTGGGTGACATGTGTTTACACTATCATGCGTTCTGATCATCCCTTCCTTCCTTCCTTCCTTCCTTCCTTCCTTCCTTCCTTCCTTTGGTGCTAAACATCTGCCTTCCAGCCCTCTGCCTAAACCCAGTTTTTAGACCCAACTCGAGCAAACCCTTTCAAGTCAGTGTGAATTTGGAAGGTTGACATGTGTATAGAGATTTCAGAAGAGGCAACCACTTGGGTTGGTTTCAAGAATTAAAAAACCAGAAGCGCAAAGGAGTCCTGTGGCAGTTGACTGAAGCTATAATGAGCTACAGCCCATTGCTGTATCCTTTTAAACTTATTCTTCTTCTTATTATTATTAGTACAGTCATCCCCCCTTATTCACGGGTTTCTTATCCATGGATTATATTTAATGGGACTTGAGCATCCACAGATTTTGTTATCCACAGGGGATCATGGAACCAAACCCCAGCGGATAACAAGGCCCCACTGTATTGTTATTTTTATTTGTAACCTACTTTTTCCCTCCAATTCAAAACAGCTTACAATCTAAAAACACACTACAATTAAAAACCTCCAAAAGTGACAATTAAAAATGGATTTAAACTATTAAATGGGAAATGACTCTGGAGGCCAGGGTTCGAATCCTGGCTCATCCATGGAAACCTAGTGTAGGACCTTGGGCAAGTCACACTCTCTCAGCCTCAGGGGAAGGCAATGGCAAATCCCCTCTGAAGAAACTTGCCAAGAAAACCCCATGATAGGATCTCATCATAAGTCAGAAATAACTTCAAGGCAAACAACAACAGTTCCATTGCTTGAATAAGTCTACTCTAGTTGGAACTAACAGATGGATCTAGGCCTTGGATGTTTTTAGTGTTAGCCACTTTGATCTTCTGGAGAAGCTGGATATAAGTTGTTGTTGTAGTTGTTGTTGTTGTTGTTACATACTAGTAACCAGGGTTGCAGCTACAAGGGATGTGTGCAAATAAGTTCTTTGTTCCCCAAATAATACTTTTTGTTGCTATATGCCTTCAAGTCGTTTCCGACTATGGCAGCCCTAAGGCAAATCTATCATGGGGTTTTCTTGGCACCAGTGGGTTTCCATGGCTTAGCCAGGATTCGAACTCTGGTCTCCAGAGTCATAGTCCAACACTCCAAAACCACTATGCCATGCTGGCTTTCAAAAACTTACCCAAATGAAATTCTCTTCCAGTTCTCAGATTTCTAACTTCGCCTAGAGTGAGATATTTGAAAATCGACAAAAAAAAAAGAGACTCATCAGGAAAGTCTGGTATTTGTGAAGCTTGTTTAACATTAATGCAAAAACTTATTAAACCCATAAATTGCACATGTTTCCTACAATAATACAATTTCAACACCCAGTGAAATAATGGAAACGATGCAAACCATCTAGAAAACGATCATACAGTAAAAATACTGAAAAGCAGCCATAATGTATGGGACCCCATCTCCAAAACTTGAAAAACCACCAATCAGAAATGGATATGGCAACATCCACAATTCAAATATAAACCCCTTTAAAGAAGATATAAGGTTCATGTTGTTCATGCTGTGAGTTTTGCAGAACCTGAAGTCCGAAGATCCTATGGCTTGAAAGAATCTTGGAAATAAATAGAACCTTAGGTGCTACAAACTGTACAGTATTTCCAAATGTTCAGCCGAAGTTTTAAATTAGGGGAAAACAAGAAATTTGGGAGCGGAAGGATAATTTGCTTTAGAGAAGCATAATTCTTATCTGAAGCCGTAGATCCACTCTTTCAACCCAACAGGAGGAGAAAGACACAAGAGTCTGATCTGGGACTGTATTGTTCAGTCACCCATTTTTGCAAAGAAATGTGCTGTACCTCTGATGATCCAAGCTTTGAAACTTAAAAAGTTGGTTTCCCAAGAGACTACCATCAAGCTCACAGATCAAAAGATTAACTGCACACAAGTCTGTGCAATGCAGGATGTGTTTTTGCTGGAATAAAAGACTTCCATTATTTGCAGAGTTTGGGGTTAGGAAAGAGTGCTTTCTTAGTTAATATCTGACCCGCAAGGAGCTAGGGAAAAAACTCTCTAGCGCATCTAAGCTGCGTTAAAAAGACCTTCAAATGTTAGATTTTGTTCCTGTTCTTTCCCAATTTTATTTTGGAGATTGAGACATCCTGGAATATTTCCCCCCAGTATCATTAGAGGGTTTTTTTAAATACCAATTCCCCATTTCAGTTTATTTCAACCCAGTATAAAATCAGTGTAGTGTAGTGGTTTGAGTGTTGGACTCTGGAGACCAGGGTTCAAACCCTGCTGAGCCATGCAGCCCGCTGGGTGACCTTGGACCAGTCACACTCTCTCAGCCTCAGGGGATGGTAAAGGTAACTCCCACCTCTGAAGAAACATGCCAAGAAAACCCCATGAAAGGTTTGCCTTCGGGTCTCCAGAAGTTGGAAACATCTTGAAGGCACTTCAAAAAACCCCAGTGATAGAGTTGCCAAAAGTTGGGAATGACTTGAAGGCACGTAACAAGAAGAAGCAACAAATAAGCCACCGACCTAAGATGCAGTGATGGCTTCCAATATGGATGCTTTTAAAGGGGGATCAGATAAGTTGATGGAGGGTAAGGCTATGGATGACTATTACTTTATATCTCCATGGGCAATATGGCACTGAATATCCACTTCTGGAAAGCAGAAGTAGGATGATGCCATTGCAGTTTCCATTGGCAAGTGATTAGTCACTGAGTGGCACAGTGAGTGTTGAACTATGACCCTAGAGACCAGGGTGCGGATCCCTGCTGAGCCATGAAGCCCCCTTGGGAAGGTCACACTCTCTCAACTTCAGAATAGCAATAGCAACCCCCCCCCCCTAGAGAAACTTGCCAAGAAAAGCCCATGATAAGTTCTCCTTGGGGTCTCCATAAGTCGGGAATGACTTGAAGGCACACAACAACATCCCCTCCAGCTGTTCCAATTTGGCAAGGAAAGTCTCAATTAATCCATTGTCATCCCATTTTTTCAGATGCTTCCTAAATGCCCCCGTTTCTCTCTCCTCCTCCCACTTCCTCAGCTTACTTCACTTTCAGCAAACTGTGTTCAAAGTGCAAAAATAGTATGCTCTCAACTAATTCAATGAGGGGACTGGTGAAATTTGGCACTTCCCAGGAGGCTCAGGCAAAAGCATGCTGCTGCAGCCTCTCCTGGCTAGCTCTTCATAGTTAATAACTTTGGCCACCTTGAATGAAAAAATTATGCTGCATGGCTACATTTGCCCTGGTTTTTACCTGTGAAATGTCAGAGGTTATGCTTCGGTTTTAAGCAGCATGTTTTTTTCTTACATATTTAATTTAAGTAACAGTCGAACAGAACTAGCAGGCTGGCCAATAACTTTTTACATGATGTTTTGGGGCTTCTTTCTTTTTTTAAATTTTGCCAGGCTGTTTTGGCATAGTGGTTTGGGTGTTGGACTACAACTCTGGAGACCATGGTTCGATTCCCCACTTGGCCATGAAACCCACTGGGTCCCCTTGGGCAAGTCACACTCTCTCAGCCTCAGGGAAAGGGAAAATATATATATTTGCTCTCCTCTTCCCAAATTATATTAACAGCTATGTAGCAGGTAGATGGCAATTCATGGTCTCGGTTTCTTCTTCACGGTTCTTTTCATGGGAATGAGTGTTTCATATCTGACTAGCACTAGAAAGGATTAGAGAAGACACAATAATTGTCTTTGTTCTACTAATATGGATGGTTTGTCCTGTTTTTATTGGATTTTTTGCCTGTTCCTCATAAACAAGCAAAATCAAAGGGGGATTCAGGATCTTGTAATATCGCTTTGAACAAAAAAAATAAAATGGAAAACAAATGCAATTTGTAATAATTTTCTGAGTAAACTATACTTTTGAGGATATCAGCCATGATCATTTGAGGTCAAACCAAGTTATACATCATGCAATTTACTTTCCTGGTACTAAAATGACTTTCAACCTCTAAAGGGTACTAATATTGCATTTTTTTATTTTTTGCAAAATTTCCATGGCTTCAGTAGTCCCAGAAAAGTTGCACCTCTGGTCCAAAACACACAGCGGAAATAATCAAGTTTGAGACTGGTTTAACTGCCCCGGCTCAGTGTTAGGGAATTCCAGGAACTGTAGTTTTGTGAGACATTTAGCCTCTGTCAGAGAGCTCTGGTGCCTCAATAAACTACAGTTCCCAGGGTTCCCTACCACTGAGCCAGGGCAATTAAAGCGGTCTCAATCTGGATTATTTCTGCAGTGTGTTTTGGACCACTGTTCCAGATGTTTGGATCTGCAACTCCCAGAATCCTTCACCACTGGCCATGCTGGAGAACCACTGTTGCTCATCATCCCTACCTTAGGCTGCATCCACACTGGAGAAATGACCTGGTTTGGCACCACTTTAACTGCCCTGGCTCAAGGCTATGGAATTCTGGGAGTTGGAGTTTGTTGTGAGGTGTGGATGCAGCCTTAGAAAAGCTCTTTGTCCCCCAGGTAGTTTGGACTCTGGTGAGTTTATCACACTGGGGCTAATTTCGGCATTAAAGAGAGATTAAAGCGCATTTAAAGCATCCTGCAAATAATGCAAAAATGGCGAGTAATTGCACGAATGATTATCACACACAATTGTGTAAATAAAGTGATCTCAGAAATGCATTGTCGCTGAAATCCCGAAAGTAAAAAGATGCATGTCAGTGCTTCTCTGAGACTGCTTTAATGGTGAGTTTTGTGTGATGTCGTGTGGAATCTTTTCGTGTAATTGTGCAATTTTCCCAGGATATTCACAGGATAAACTCCCAGTCTCCTTTGTCTGATAAACTCCCAGAATCCCTGACCATTGACTATGCCAGCTGAGCGTTCTGGGAGTTGAAGTCAAAAACATCTGGAGGGACAAAGGTGGAAGACCCTTTTCACCTGCTAATGGAGAAATGAAGGGAAGGCTGGGAAAGTATGAACCAGTTCACCTGCAGGACTCCCTGCTTGGGTTCTCCATTGAGGATAATTTCCATGAAAAATACAAGGTTTGCCTGTACACTAAGCATGCAAAGTGTGCACGCATGCAAAGCATTCCCTCCTGCAGATAGCATTAATTTATTCTTTTCTCTTTTTCACCACCAGCTTCCTTCTCCCCGCCTGTTTAGGGACTGTGATTCTGCCTGTCTGTATCTGTGTAGTTGTGTGATAGAAATTGCCACAGCGGCAAGTAATATGAGCAGCAAATGGCACACTAGTGCCCAGTCTTCACTTTGAAAGGGTTGCCACTATTCTGTTTTCATTCCTCCATATCAACACATCCTTATTTTCATCTTTCTTTCTTTCTTTCTTTCTTTCTTTCTCTTTCTGTCTCTCCTCCTCTTTCTAATCCTTCCTTCGCAAACAGACAAAGATCTCCCGGAAAAGGTTATGAGAGGAGGCCACTTTTGGGAACTTTCTTCTCACCAGGTCCCTCATCCTCGCCAAAGGATTAAAGAGACTCCGGAAAAAATGGAGGGGGAAATTCCCTGTTGCAAAAGAAAAATTGCAGCTTGCAGGAGGTGAAAAGGTTACCCTTCCGAAATAAGCCCAGGCACGTCCATTGCCTGGCTTGGATTAAAGCTGTGGGGAAGAAAAGAGCCTCAAACGCCATGTTTAGTTGAGCTCTCCAGCTCATTTGGGTGTTA
The DNA here is from genome assembly GCF_019175285.1 of Sceloporus undulatus. Taxonomy (NCBI): domain Eukaryota; kingdom Metazoa; phylum Chordata; class Lepidosauria; order Squamata; family Phrynosomatidae; genus Sceloporus; species Sceloporus undulatus. The sequence goes on from NC_056524.1 coordinate 7,075,049, forward strand.
TGTTTTCGGACTGCAGCTCCCAGAATCCCCTGGTAGCCATCCAGGCTGGAGGATTCTGGGACTTGTTTGTTGTTAACTGCCCTCAAGTTGGCTTCGGCTTATGGCAATCCTATGCATGAGAGATCTCTAAGTCACTCCAAGTCAATCTACCTGCTCAGGTCTTGCAAAGTCAGGTTTCCTTGATGGAGTCTATCCATCTGGAATGTGGTCTTCCTCTTTTCCTACTGCCTTCTACCTTACCAATCATTATTGTCTTTTATAGCAAGTCTTGTCTTCTCATGCTTTGGCCAAAGTATGACAGCCTCAGTTTAATCATCTTGCCTTCTAGGGAGAGTTCAGGCTCATGTGAAGTCAAAGGCTTTCATGGCTGGCATCCATGTTTTTTGTGAGTTTTTCGGTCTATAGCGCCATGTTCTAGAAGCGTTTGTTTCTGATGTTTCCCCAGCATCTGTGGCTGGCATTCTGAAGATGGCATTCTGAAGATGCCAGCCACAGATCCTGGTGAAACATCAGAAACAAACACTTCCAGAACGTGGCCATATAGCCTGAAAAAACCACAAAAAATTATAGTTCAGGCTTAGTTTGCTCAATGTGTTCCTATGTGCCTTCAAGTCACCTGTTGACCTCATGAGTTTCATAGGGTCCTCTTAGACAAGGAATCCCCAGAGGAGGTTTTGTCAGGTCCTTCCTCTGAAATATAGCCTACAGCCCTAGGATTCCCTAGTGGTCTCCCATCCAAGTATTAACCAGAGCTGACCCTGCTTAGATTCCATAGCTGGACAGGATCTGGTGCCTTTATGGGATTTAGACCACATTGTGTGTTGTGTGCCTTCAAGTCATTTCTATCTTGTGAAAACACTAAGGCAAACCTATCATGGGGTTTCCTTAGCAAGATTTGTTCAGAGGAGGTTTACTGTTGCCTTTTCCAGAGGCTGAGAGAATGTGACTTGCTCAGGATCACTGTGATCCATTTATTTATCTTTGTAGAAGTCCATGCTGTCCATAGAACTTTATTCCAATACTGCATTTGATATAATTTTCTTCTTATCCACTTTCTACGCTGTCCAGCTTTCCCAACCATGCAATAAATTGGAAATGCAATGGCATGGACAATCCCAAGTTTAATATTTAATTATATGCCTTTACACTTTGGAATCTTGTCTAATTCTTTCATAGCTGGCCTTCCAAGTCCTTAGACGTCTTCTGATTTCTTGACTGTGGTCTCCTGGGACTTGTAGTCCACCCCCAAAGTAGTTTTTGCAATGCTCTGGGTTTGCAGCAATCAAGAAAGCCGATAACGTTTTTCAAGCAATGGTGCTCAATGTTTGGTTCAGCAGATGTTTTATATTTACATTCATATTATATTACCATCTTTATATCCCCACCTACATCCAGGATCTTGGAACGGCATACAATAAAAATCAGTTCTAACCGTGCAAAGCAATTTAAGCCAGTGAGGGGGATTTAAATAAAGTAAAAACACATTAAACAATCTGACAGGTTGAAACAAAATAGTTTAAAAGTACTTAAAACTGTTCAAGGCAATTTCAAACCATTGCTACAGATGACTCCAAAGTGCATGGCAAAATGCCATGTTTTTACTTGGAGGTGGGTATGACACCAGCGTTGGAGGGAATCTGGCCTCCAAGAGAAGGGAATATATTCCAGAATTAGGATAACATCTAAGAGAATGCTTAGGACTGCAACTCCCAGAATCCTTGACCATTGGCCATGCTAGCTGAGACTTCTGGGAGTTGAAGTCTAAAAATTTAGGCACCAAACGTTGTGAACAATAGCCATCTACAATAGCCGTCCCCAAATAGGCACCCTCCAGATGTGGCAGACTACCACTCTCATCATCTCAGCCAGCTGTCGGGGATGATAGGTGCTGTGATTAGGGTTGCCAGTTGAGGATCATCCCAGACCCTGAGGTTTCTGGTTTAAAATCTGAGACCTAACCCCAACCATCCTGGCCCATGGTGGGGGATGATGGGAGTAGAAATTTTTTAACGTTTGGAAAACCTCCGGCCCGTTACAAACGGGCGTAATAGTACGGACTGGGTCCGTATTAGGGTTAGAAAGGGGCGTCCTTTCCGGATGCCCCTAACCCTAATACGGACCGAATCCATACAAAATGGCAGCGCCCATTCCACACGGGGGCCGCCATCTCTACGTAGCAGACGCACTGCGTCCGCACGTTGCACAGCACATATGATGCTGTGAGTGCACCACACTCAAGGCGTCATATCCGCACCGTGGAAAGAAGCACCATTTTGGGGCTTCTTTTTGCTCCGTGAGGGAGACGCGTGGTTTGGCTGCTGCGGCTCCCTCGCGGAGCAACCGGCAGTGGCACGAGACTGCCTGTTTTGGGCGGTCTGTAATGCGCCTCAGTTAACTTCTTTATTTAGAATTGTATACTCTCTTTTTGCACAGCATCCAAAGCAAGTTAACAATAAAAGCAACCACAATAAAATGAATAACAATATGCAAAACAAATAAAAACAAGCAGGGGGAATAACTGAACTGAATGAACACAGCAACCCTAAAAAATAAAAATGAGCAGTGCTGGAACGAAGTGGCAAAAGCAGCTTATTTACGCTCGTACTGCTGAGCAGGCAGATTAATACTGTCGTTGTCCCTTAAAAGGAGATGGCATGATAGTGGTTTTATTGTTGGACTATGAGGCTGGATGACCAGGTTTCATTCCTCGGCTCAACCATGAAACCTGCTGGTGACCTTGGGTGAGTCAACCTCTCTCAGCCTCAGAGGAAAGCATGCAAACATCCTCTAAAATTTGCCAGTTTGCTTAGGTTGCATAAAATCAAAAAGTTCTTGAAAGCACACAAGACAACAATCCTTTAAAGGATTCAATGGACCCTTCACTTATTTAGAGTTTTAGGTAGGGTTGCCATAGTGCCGACCTTCCAAACTGGGAAAAATGTGGACAAATTTTTCAAATGTATGACCACATAATGTGGTCCTACATTTGAAATTGTCCTACATTTTACTGCGATAGAGCGGGGAGCAGATGCCAAGCGGCAAGGAAAGCTTCCATTAGGAGCTTTCCCGCCCCGCCTGGCCCCACCGTGTCGAGCAGGATCGGGGTTCGCCTTGTTCCTGCCCCCTTGCAGGGACCAGAAGGAGGCGGGATCCGGCGCGATGACTGGCCTCTTCCTTCTTGGCCCCGCCGGGACCAGAAAGGTAGGAAGGCCGTCGCGATCGCTTCGCGGTGTCCTCTTTGTCGTCCTCATCCTTCTTTGGCCCCATCAGGGCTACCTTTTTTTAGGAAGGAGGCGAGGAGCCCTGCCGGCATGGCGGGCTTCGCTCCTTCTTGGCCCCCGGAGCCAGGAAGGAGGGAGAGGCTGCAGGAGGCGGGAGGTTGGCGGGCTGCGCCGAAGAGGAGCCTCCTGCAGCCTCTCCGCCTCAGCTCGCTGCCTCCTTTTCCTTCCGCTCGGCCATGCACTGGGGGGGAGGAGGAGGGCAACAGGCCCAAGGTTTTTTTTTTGCCCGCACCCGCTGCACCGTCTTTTTCCCGTTTTTGTTTGGCTTGCACCCGTCCGTGACGGCAGGTGCGCCAAACCGGGAAAACCCGTTGCAACGGGTTTTGGCAACCCTAGTTAGGAGTGCAAGACTCCCGCAAAAGTGGGAAATACAGTTTGCCACCAAATTCACTATGAATCAAGCTGAAAGATTTAGAGATTCCTAGAGAGGACATATTATTCAAATCTGCAAAAGTGAATCCGCAATGTGGGGGTTGATTGTCAATGCAATAAGTCTATGTCATGCTCTCAAAAGATTCTTGAAATCAGAGAAGCAGATGAACACAGGAAAGAAGAAGTATAAAGAAAATAGTTGGAGAACAAAACTTCTAAAACAGACGGGAGTAATCCATGAACATGTCATGCCTATTCAGAAGAAAACTCAGAAGTGGAAGAGATTTGTTTGGCCCAGGATCATCCGTTTTGTTTTGGTTTTTAACCAAGTCATGGAACTCCTTCCAACTTAGAATTTTTCAGCTGAGTTTCTGTTTTCTAGTGCTTTTGTTGTTCAAACATTAAAAAACTGACAATTTTTTCATTGTAGGATAGTTGAAAGCAAGTGGCTGGATTGCCCCTATCAGGGAATCCTGCAACTGTTTTCTTTGAGATCCTTTAGTCTCTGGATTCTATTAACATGCTGGCCTGAGGCAACTTCGACTCATGACAACGCTGTGAATGAGACCTGTCTCAAACCTCCGTGGGCTCCAGTCCGCAGGCCCAGACCCTTTCCTCCGTGGTCAAGTTAAGCCACTTGTGTGTGATTCTTCCCTCTTTCTATTGCCTTCCACTTTTAACGAAGCAGTTTGCAATTTTCCGAATGATTCATTTCCCCCCATGATGTGGCCAAATTACAACGGCGCCTCAGTTTAGCCATCTTGTCTTCCAGGGATAATTCAGGATGGAGCTGTTTCGAGGACCCCATGTGTTTTGTCGTCTTCACTATCCACGGTGTTCTCAGCACTCTTCTCCAGAGAACCAGCTCAAATTGAGTTGGTTTTTCTTTCAATCGGCTTTTTCACTCTCCGTCTCTCGACTCCTAAACATGGTGCTGGGGAAAACAAGGGCTTGGACTCGCCTCACGTTAGTGTTAGAGTTATGTCTTTCGCTTTATGATCTGGCCAGGCCTGTCATCCCTGGCCTTGCGATGTTCGTAGGCTTCTTTTTAATTTCTCGATTGCGTGTCTCTTTTCTGATCAAATTACACCAAGAGGTATGGGAAGTCCTTACTACTGTATATTCTCATGTATAGGTTCTAGAAATTTAGGTCAAAAAATTGCCCAAAAAACGGAGTCCAACCCTTATCCACAGGTCAATATTAGTACTGTATTTTAACGTCGTATTTAAAAGAAGGAACAGCTCCGGGTGAAAAGCAAGAGGGTATAGTATAGAAAGCAAACTACGCCCACATCTACTCTCTCATCCTCTTCTTAAGGGTAACACAAGAGATTCTGCTGAAATTCTCTAAGTTTTGCATTGTTTTGCTTTCTTCATCTTTAGATACCTTGCTATATGTCCTTAAATTTTACCTCGACTTATCCCCCCTTTCCCGGTCATAGAAAATCCATAATTTTGGCCCAAAACGTGCCTTTTGACTTATACATGAGGTCAATTATAGTCATATATATGGTATTTTCGATTCTGTCATTATCAGGGTGTAATTCCTTGTAGCTTTCTATGGCCCTATATTTTTTTTTCTCCTGTTCAACATAAACAGACCTTGGCACTCTCCTCCTTGACCTTTTTTCATTAATTGCTCCAGGTCTTCATTGGTTTCTGCTAGTAGTATGGTGTCATCTACGTACCTTCGGTTGTTAATGTTCCTTCTTCCTATGTTCACCCCTCCTTCCTCTGAGTCTAAGCCTGCTCTGCATTAGATATTTTCTGCATACAGGCTGAATAAATGGGGTGAAAGAGTGCAGCCTTGCATGACCCCTTTGCCAATTGGGAACGATTCTGTTTCTCCATCTTCAGTTCTGATGGCAGCCTCTTGTCCTGAATACCGATTACGCATCAGGACAATCAAATGTAGTGGCACTCCCATTTCTTTAAGAGCATTCCATAGTTTTCCATGATTTATTTATTTATTTATTTATTTATTGGATTGTGAAAGTATAACTGCCTAATTACTTACAAAAAGTAACTTTTGGGTGCTTCATATTTGCAAACCAGCCTCCAGTGAATGCAGAAACCAGGCAAATAATTTCTTAAAGCAAAGTTTTTTTAAAATGGATTTTATTTTACAAAAAACAAACATGACCAAGGGATCATTTCATATGAAACATTATATAAATAATTTCAAAAATCTAAAAAGTAACACAGTCTTTATGTGTTACTTTTTTGATTTCATGAATACCTCACTTTTTTCTTTCTTCTTCCTGTTACATTAGGCTGTTGTTCCCCTTTGTTGTTGTTTATGAATACGTTCAAACCTCCTCTGAACAAACCTGGCCAAGAAAATCCCATGATAGGTTCTCCTGAGGGTCGCCCTAAGTTGGAAATGACTTGAAGGCACACAACAACAACAATTTTTAAAAAAATTTAAGAAACAAAACAAAGCGAAGTACTGTAATGCAGGACCTGAGCTTGGATGGAGTTTCCATTTCATAGAATCATAGAGTTGGAAGAGACCACAAGGGCCATCCAGTCCAACCCCATTCTGCCATGCAGGAAATCCAAATCAAAGCATCCCCGACAGAAGGCCATCCAGCCTCTGTTTAAAAACCTCCAAGGAAGGAGACTCCACTACACTCCAAGGAAGAAGTGTGTTTCACTGTCGAACAGCCTTTACTGTCAGGAAGTTCTTCCTAATGTTGAGGTGGGATCTCTTTTCCTGGAGCTTGCATCCATTGCTCATGTTCCTGGAAATGCAGCTGGTTTTCCTTGAGATGTGAGACTTTCCCCTCTCTCCCTTAGCTGGGTCTCTTGACTTTCCTCCTCCACGGTTTTTCCGAAAGGCGGAGGGAAGGAGCCAGCAGGAGTGGCTATCACACACTTTCCAGAGACAACTATTCCTTTTACGCCATCCTTTGCAATATTCTCTTGGGTTTCAAGCTTGCGGAGGGTGGAGAGCAAGGAGCATTCTGGCATGCTGGTTTCTCTCACAGGCAGTCTTTTGCCAAGTTTTTGATCAACTCAAATACTGTACATGTTGGAACTCCTAGACTTTAAAAAAGAAATGGAAAAAAATAAATAAATGTTAGGCAAGATTTTTTTTAATGACTGCAGGGGGTTTTCTGGGAAATGGGTATTGGCCTACTAAGAACCACAGCCTTACTTAAATTGCTGTGATAGATTTGATGTAGGGTTCCCATAAGTCAGAAGGCACGCAACAACGACTCAACAATAAGACCCATAAGCTCAAGTGAGAATGACAGTTTAGTAAGTCAGTTTACAACTACACTGCTTTATTTATTTAATCTTTGTTGTTTTTCTCTGAGCTTGGAAATGTCTCTCTTTTGGACTACAGCTCCCAGAATCCCCCAGCCAGCCATTCTGGGAGTTGTAGTCCAAAATGTGAACTTTTCCAAGCACTTGTTGATGTTGTGTGTCTTTGAGTTGTTTCCGAATTATGGCGACCCTATGGTTATGGTGTTTTCTTGGCAGGTTTCTTCAAAGGGGTTTATCATTGTCCTCCTCTGAGGCTGAGAGAGTATGACGTGCCCGAGATCCCGCAGTGGGTTTACACGGCCGGGCCGAGATTTGAAGCTTGGTCTCCAGAGTTGTAGTTTGTTCAAATCACTACACCTACCACTAGTTTTTTTCTGATTTATCCTACTTAGCGTTGAGAGTTGTGCAGCCATCCAGATGTTGTTGGACTGCTACTTCCCAGAGCACAGTCATAGCCAATTGTGAGGAATGCTGGGAGTACAACTCAACATCTACTAGAGGATGGTGAACCCACACTCAGGAGAACCATCTAGGTTTTTCAACTGTTCATAGAATCATAGTTGGAAGGGGCTTTATTCGCCATCAACTCCCTGGTCAATGCAGAAAATCCAGGTAGGACTTACAGTGGTTCCCTAGAAGTTCTGGAGTTCAGTTTTCAAAACTCCTGACTGTTGGCCAAGCTGAGTGGGGCTTTTGGAAGTTGAAGTCCAAAATACAGGTAGCTCCACATTTGCAGCTTTGAGGATTGCCTGATCTTTTATAGTGGATCTTATAGAATTTTTACACCTGATTCAACAGTACAGAAACAGATGGCGATTTGGCTTCATTAATGATTATATTGTATCTTGGTGTGTTTTAGTTGATTATTTTATATAATATGGGTTGTGTAATTGTATCGTTTGATTTTATCAGTTGTAATCCCGCCTCAATCCGCAGGGAGAGGTGGGAAATAAAAATAAATTTTATTATTAAATTTTTTAATTATTATTATTATTTGTGATTTTTCCACATTCACGGGAATCCTTCATCCCTAACCTCAGCAAATGTGGAGGAATTCTTTAACCATTGATGCAACTAGCCACAGCTTGAAAATATAGTCCAAAAATCTGGGGGACCAAAGTTTGGGAATCATTGCTTTAAACCCTTCCCTACCCCCCCCCCCCATTTTCTCTTACACCGACTCCTCAGGAGTAATGTACTTCTTCTCTCAATCTTTTGGGTTGCTCCCAAAGCAACCTTGCTGGGAAACAGCTGCAACATATTACTTGTCAACGGTAACTTTCCAACGCTCTTGTGTGTCTCACGTGGCAGTTTTTCCGTTTCTGCCCTTAGGAACTGCTGAGTTCCTCTCTTGGCATCTTATCAAAGCTTCCTCCGTGATAAGATAAGTTGTGGTCGAGAAACATCCCTCCAGGACAGCTTTGTCTGTTATGATGGATTTCCTCCTACGCTACACAGCCGTGGAAGAGGTGTGCACGCATGTGTGCATTTGGGTTTTGGCTCCATTTGGGGCATGATCTTAGTTCCCATAGGGCAGTGACTCCCAAACTTGGACTTGGACTCTTGGGGTGCATCTACACTGTAGAAATCCAGTAATGCAGTTTGAGACCACTTTAAGTGCTGCAGCTCCATCATATGGAATCCTGGGATTTAGCTTTTTCTGCCAAAGCATGCTGGTGCCTCACCAAACTACGGTAACCGCCATTGTTTTTGCTCTGTGGCACACCTTGGAGGCATTGCTTTTGGATTACATCTCCCAGAGTGCTGTATGAAGATTTGCCATCTTGACAGGAGGATTTGGGGGAATTGTAGCACAAATTATTAGTACCTCCAAGCTCTGCTAGAAAGCAAAAATGTTTGAGCCATATTGGTGGAAGGGTTCTGGGAGCTGCTTGTAATAAAATCATGTCCAGAGAAGGATGACCAAAATGGTGAAAGATCTGGAAACCATGCTCTGTAAGTAGAGGCTTAAGGAGCTGGGTATGTTTAACCGGAGGAAGAGAAGAGTAAGGGGATGACATGACAGCCCTGTTTGAATATTTGAAGGTACATCATACTGAGAATGGAGCAAGCTTGTTTTCTTCAGGTCCAGAGAATAGGACATGGAGTAATAGATTCAAACTACAGGAAAAGAGATTCCTTCTAAACATTAGAAAAAACTTCCCGACAGTAAGAGCTGTTCAACAGTGGAAGAAGCTACCTTGGAGTGTGATGGAGTCTCCTTCTTTGGAGGCTTTTAAACAGAGGTTAGATGGTCATCTTTTGCAAGTGCTTTGATGGTGCATTCCTGCATGGCAGAATAGGGTTGAATCGAGTTCCAGCTTGATGATTCTATGATTTCCCCCCCCCCCCAGGAAATCCCAGGTTACCATAGGGAATCACCACAGTTAAAGTAGAATCATAGCACGCTATTGGTGTCGTGTGGAAGGGCTCCAAAACCAAATGTGCATTTAAAAGGCAGAAAAAAAAATTAAACTAAATAAATTCTGTTTCTGCAGAGAGCTGGGACAAGGTGACCAGATGTCCTTCATTTCCAGGACATGTCCTACATTTCATCCTTTGGTCTAGAAAGAATTTCAAAATTTCCTCCATTTTGAACATGATTAAGGTCCAATCCACACTGCAGAAATAATCCAGTTTGAGGCTGCTTTAACTGCCCTGGCTCAGTGATAGGGAATCCTGGGAATTGTAATTCCAGAGTTCCTGGGAATTGTAGTTCCTGGGAATTGTGTCACCAGAGCTCTTTGACAGAGAAGGCTAAACGTCTCACAAAACTGCAATTCTCGGGATTCCCTAGTATTGAGCCAGGGCAGTTCAAGCAGTGTTGAACTGGATTATTTCAGCAGTGTGAATTGGACCTAAGAAGGATGCATTTACATTTATATTTGTGTTATCAGCTTTTATTTGGTCATGTCATATTTATAAATCAATCAATCAATCAATCAATCAATCAAAACATGTGGTGGTGGTGGTGGTGGTGGTGATGTCCGAAAATTTTCTTTAAGGTCCTCCTCTTTGCAGGGCTTTGTCCTCCTTTGAAGTTAGGACATCTGGTCAACCTAAGCTGGGAAAAGTTACTTTTTGGACTGCAATTCCTGAAATTCACCTCTCAATGTGGCCAGCGGCTGGGTTTTTGTGGGACTCGTAGTCCAAAAAGTATATATTTCTGAGCTGCAACGACTGAATGGTCTTGGGAATTGTAGCCCTGAAAAGTAACTTTTTTCTAAGCTCTGGCTGCAAGAACTCCCTACCCGCCAAAAGGGGAGGAAATATAAAACTGGGCACAAAGTCTAACTCTGACAGTATTTATTAGCTTAAGAGTCCCTGCTGGTGTTACAAGCTGTGTTCTAGCAATAAAGTCATATATTGTGTATGGTCCAGCTTCACATTTCTGCTGATTTAAGATGACGGTTGCTGAGATGGAAAGCCGTTGTAAGTGTGCAATAATGGCTGTTGCTTGCAACTGGAGCATTTCAGCTTGCAAAGTCAAATAGTGTGGAAACCTTCCCCTTAAACCATATTTTTCTGCATCCACCAGCATTTCTCTCCTTTCTCCTCCTTGCTTCATCCTGTTGCTTCATAACGTTTAAAATTCTTCATATAAAGAAAGGACTGGAAGAATAAGAGGGGTATTGCAACCACACCTTAGAAACTATGGTAGTTGTAGTGTGTCTTCAAGTTGTTTCTGACTTATGGTGACCCCATCACTGGGTTTCCTTGGCAAGATTTGTTCAGAGGGGGTTTGTCTTTTGCCTTCCTGTGAGAGAGTGTGACTGGCCCAGGGTCACCCAGTGGGTTTCAAGGTTGAGCAGGGATTTGAACTCTGGTCTTTGGTCATAACTATGGTCATAGTCCAACACTCAAACCACACTGGCTCTCTACAACCTGGGGTTTACTTGGCAAGATTTCTTCGGAAAGATTAGTCTTTGCCCTCCTCTGAGGCTGAGAGAGTGTGACCTGCTCAAAGACTCCCCATCGGTTTCCATGGCTGAGCAGGGATTCAAACGCAGGTCTCTGGAGTTATAGTCCAGCACTCAAACCATCCCTCCAGCTCCCCAAATCCTCCCGGCTGCCTGAGAGTTTCTGGAGTTTTTACCCCCCCCCCCAAAAAAAAAAGGATTGGATCCAACTCAGGTTTCATCCAGGAAAGTCAGGCACCCTCTCCTTTAATCCGAGCTATTTATCATCGCTCCACTTCTGTGTCTGACAGCAAAGGTCTGATTTTCCAGGAATATATGGTTGCATCTGCACTGCAGAAATATTGCAGCTTGATGCCACTATAACTGCCGTCACTCCATCCTATGGAATCTGGGATTTGTAGCTTGCTGTTGCACCAAAGCTCTCTGGCAGAGAAGGCTAAATATCTTTCCAAACTACAAATCCCAGGATTCCATACCATGGAGCCATGACAGTTAAAACAGTGTCAAGCTGCATTATTTCTGCAGTGCAGATGCATGCAGCCTAAGTCTCACTGGCGTTGTTTGGTATTTATAGGCAGTAAAGCCTAGGGGGAAAGTTGATGGCATTCAGAAGTGACCACAGAGATAAGGTTTTCAAGACTAGTGTAATTTCATCAGATATGGAGGCCTTCCAGATGTTGGTGGACTCCAACTCCCAACATTCCCCACTATTTGTTATGATGGGAGCTGTTGGCTAACAACATCTGGACTCCAGGTTGGGTCATCTTCGGGTGCATCTGCACTATAGAAATAAAGCAGTTTGACGCCACTTTAAGTGCTGCAGCTCCCTCCTAGGGAATCCTAGGATTTGTAGTCTTGCATGGTCTTCAGCTTTCTCTGTCAAAGAGTGCTGGTGCCTCACCAAACTAGAGATCCCAAGATTCTGCAAGATAGAGCCATGGCAGTTAAAGTGGTGTCAAACTACATTGTTTCTACAGTGTAGATGCACCCACTTTTAGCTAGTTCTTTCTGTTAGTTCGTTGCCATTCTACCTCCTGCGCTCCATCTAGTTTCAACTTGGTTCTCTCTCTTCCAAGATCAACCCACAGCACATGCTTTAAAAGACAAGGAGAGAGAGAAAGAAGTTGTAGACTGCATACTGCAGAAATAATCCAGTTTGGCATCACTTTAACTGCCATGGCTCAATTTTATGGGATTCTGGAAACTGTAGTTTGTTGTGACAGCAGAGCAAAGCAACACATTTCATTGTATATAATGGGATGGATTTTAGTATCTACAGGAGATCCTGGAACTAAGCCATAAGTCACCATAGGTCTTAAATCAGCCTGAAGGCGCATCACAATAACATATTGAGAATTAGAAGTATTTTGTTTTTAAAAAATGATATTGCCCAATTAATTTCCCTTTAAGTCCATTCACAGGAGCTGCATCCACAATGCAGAAATAATCCAGTTTGACACCATTAGAACTGCCATAGCTCAATACTGTGGAAATCAGGGAATTGGAGTTTGTTGTGGCACCAGAGCTCTCTGAGAGACACAGATAAATATCTCACAAAACTACAAATATTAGAATTTCATAGCATTGAGCCATGGCAGTTAAACTGGTGTCAAAGCAGATTACCCGTATATACTCAACTGTTAAACAGCCTCATGTATAAGTTGAGGCCAGGTTTTGGGGCCAAAATTATGGATTGTAATATGACCCATGGATAGGGTTGCCATAACCCAGCGGCCCCCGTGCCAATCACGGTTTCGGGGGG
>NC_056524.1:7090337-7122496 GCF_019175285.1 Sceloporus undulatus
CCAGTCCCGTCCGGTTTGGGCCCCCACGTGCCTTGTTCCCGGTTTGAGGGCCCCTCCGGCCATGCCGCGGCTGCTAATGCAGGCTGCGGCGCCAACCCACCTCCTCCTCCGCTCTGGCTTTCCCCTCTCCTCGGCGGCAGAAGCCCGCCACCAACCGCGCCCCCACTGGGAGGGCTGCCCAGGCCCAGCAGGGGTCAGGGGAGCGCGCGCGCCTGCCCCATTCCCGCCGCGTTGCGCCTGCCCCACTTTCCTCCGCGCGCTGCCCCCCCTGCCCTGGTTCCCCTCCGCTGTGCGCAGCCCCCTGTCCGGTTCCCCATCTGTCTAGGAATAATGCCAAAATGTCCTCCATTTTGATCATGCCTAAAAACATGCATTTATATTAACATTTTATTTAAAAAAAACTCAATTTTTTGCTCGTCCCCCATTTTTATAAAAACGTGTCCTACATTTGAAAATGTTGCCCTACATTTGTCCTACATTTGTCCCGGTTTGGAGGTCCTCACTTATGGCAACCCTACCCATGGATAAGTTGTGGGTAAAATTTAGGGGCATGTAACAAAGAATCTAAAGGATGGAGCAAAGGAAAACAATGTCAAAGAAGTTACAACATTGCAGCAGACATACCTTTGTGTTCACTTTAAAGGCTGGAAGGCTAGAGGGAGATCAGTGTTTCCAGGACAAATTACAGTGCGCCCGTGCCATACGCAGGTGTGCTATATGTAGCTTTCAGCTTACTCTGAAGCCATGCTGTAATAAAATGAATGGGACACCATGAGCACTAGCCCCATTGTATTCAATGGGGCTCGAGCATATGTGTTTTTTGCCTTATGCAGTTTGGTCCGGAATGGATCCCCTGCGTAAGGTAAGGGCCCACTGTACACTCTTTCCTTTCACCAGGCGACGGTTCCCTTTTTTGAAAATGAGAGTTAAAGTACAGTATCTACATTGACACATGGATAAGTTGACTCAGGTTTTTTGGGTCAATTTTTTGCACACAAAATGCAGTGGTCCCTCTTTCCTTTCATTTCCTTTCCTTTCTTCCTTTGTCCCAAGTACATTTGGAAGGCTTAGATTTGGTGTTGAACCAATTCCCTGCGATGGAAAGCTGCCAGGCTTTTGGGTTTAATTCGTTTTGCTTGCCGTCCTGGTTCTCTGCCTTGTGTAAACCCATCCTCCTGGCCTGCCTCTGGCAGGGTTTTCTTTCTGCCTTTATTTTTTTCCACCCTGCCCTGCTATTGCAGGGCTTTCAGGAGACAGGAGTGTGTGGTTAGCTAGTTAGAGGGAAGCTGATGCCAGATCATGTGTGTGTTTTTTGCATATGTTTCCCCTCCCTATCATGAGTTCCTCTTGGATCTCACAGGCCAAAACTTGTAGCTTGCTCTCTTTTGAAAGCCGAGGAGGAGATTTAAAGGCACAGCATGTCCAGCGGTGCTGGTGGAGATGTTGCAAAGAGCAGTTTGTACGGTAAGCTGCTTTGAATCATATAATCTTACAGTAGGAAGGGACCACAAAGACCATCTATTCCAGTTCCATGACATGCAGGACTACCCAGTTAAGGCATCCCTGAAAGATGCCCATCCAGCTTTCTTTTGTTCCCTGAATGATTCTGACATTGGTACTCAGTTGTATGTCTTTGCTTTTCAGTATCTTTTCCAGTTCTTTCATAGCTGCCCTTCCTGTTCCTAGTCTTCTTATTTCTTGACTGCAGTCTCCATTCTGGTCAACATTTCATCCTAGATATGGGATTCCTTTTAAAGATCCCCAAAGATAAGAGTGTGCCCCCAACCTCCAAAAGGTCTGTTCACTGTCAAACAGTTTTACAGTAAAGATGTTCTTCCTAATATTTAGGAATCTTTTATTGTAATTTGAATCCACTGGTTTGTGTCCTAGGCTGCATCCTCACTGCAGAAATAATCCAGTTTGACACCACAGCGTTATTCCTGCAGTATGGATGCAGCCTCGGGAGATTAGGGGTGCATGCACCCTTTAGAAGTAATTTAACTGTTATGACTCAATGCTATGGGATTCTGGGACTTGTAGTTTTGTGAGATGTGATTTAGCCTTGTTTGTCAGAGAGCTCTGAGGCCACAGGAAAGTATAATTTCCAGCATCCCATAGCAGCCATGTCAGTTAAACCGCTGCCAATTTAAATTATTTCTGCAGTGTTCATGCAGCTCTAACCTCCCAAGGCTGCATCCATACTGCAGAAATAATGCAGTTTGACACCACTTTAATAGTCCTGGCTCCATCCTGTGGAATTCTGGGAACTGTAGTTTGTTGTACCTCCAGAGCTCCCTAGAAGACAGTTATAACTCATGGGAAAACTGGGTGAAATGATGTGCAGCAAAGGAAAAAAAAAGGAAGGAAGGAAGGAAGGAAGGGAAACAAATCCACAATCAGATAACAAAAATATTTAAATGATTTATGAAATGAGATCCGAAGTATATCTACTCAGCATGATAAATATAAAAATTGACAGAAGGATCCGTAGAACTATATTATGTATGATAACATCCTCCAGACTTATTTGCAAACCTCTGTCAACTACTCCAAAGTGGACTACAAAGATAGATACAAAAAGAGATAATATAATATGGTATACTACATTAATGAGTGAAAAAATGTGTAGGGATATATGCAGATAGTTTAATGTAGGAATCTATATTTAAAGATGTCAATTTCACAGAAATATTGTAGTTAGGAAGGACTGGACAAAACATAGTGGGTAACTCTGACTTTTCCTTAAATACTCAAAGGGTTTTATAGAATGATAGAAAACTAATTAAGGCATGATAGCATAAGAATTGTTGTACAATCATGTTTGCAAAGGTATATTGGGGGAAAATAGGTATGGAAGATACATAAATGTGTAAGAATATGGAAAATAAAAAATAATTTTAAAAAACTGGGTGAAACAAAGGTGATCTTGCCTGCATTTATTGCAAAATGAAACAGAGAAAACTATCCCAGCATTCTGGGGCAGGCGAGGGGGAGTGAGTTTGGGAAAGACAGGTGAAAATGACAGTTCTCTTCCTGCTTTGGACAGCTTTGGCCAAAAATTCCTCCCAGTGGGCTGCAGATGTTGATATATTGCTCTGCCAAAAGCGAAATTATTTTCCATTGTCAAATCAAACCAGAGTATTATCCTTGCTCCAAGGACGTGTTTAAGCAATATATTACATACCTTCCAAGAATTTGCAGATGAAAACCAGGACGTGTGTGGCCAAGCAACATCACAGTGTGGTCAAGATGACAGAAGGAAGAACATACAAGCTAGGAGAGATAGCAGTAGCTTTTTAAAATGTCCCAGTTTCTCTCTCCTCCTCCCACTTCCCCCCTGAATTGAATTGCAGCCAACTGAGCTAAAAGTGCAAAAGTATGGCACCCCATTAATTCAGGAGGAGAAGAGAAGAGGAGGCAGAAGCTACTTCTTCCCTGTAAGCTCAGGCAAAAGCAAACTGCAGCTGCCTCTCCTAGTTTGTGTGTTTTTCCTCATTCATAACTTTTGCCATCTTGACCACACTGTGATGCTGCTTGGCCAATGGCCATACATGTCTTGGTTTTTATCTGCATAGATTACAGTCAACCCTCCACATTTGCAGCTTTGACTTTTGCAGATTCGATTTTTCATGGGTTTGATTAATGTGTTTTCTTTAGGAATCTCTAGGTCTTCCAATGTGACTTAATGGCTAACGTCTGTCAGAAGACATGCTGGGGGACCTAGAGATTCCTAGTATGATGATGATGATGGTGATGATGATGATGATGATGATGATGATGATGATGATTTTCTTATACCCCGCCTTTCTCCCAATACAGGGACTCACTTTTCCAAGAGTTTTCTTAGGCAAGGAGTACCCAGAGGTGGTTTTGCCAGTTTCTTCCTCTGAAATATAGACCATACCTGGTATTCATTGGCAATCTCCCATCCAAGTACTAACCAGGCTGACCCTGCAGCAGGACCTGCGTTTTTTGCTTATTTAGATTGTTTTACTGTTTTACACTGCTTAACTTGTTTTGATGCCATTTGTAAGCTACAGTGAAATATTTTGATATAGGGCACGGGATAAAGATCTCCCCAACACACAGTGTGGTAAACTGATTTGAGCATTGGGCTATGACTCTGGAGACCAGGGTTTGATTTCCCACTCGGACATGGAAATCTACTGGAAGACCTTGGTTGGGTCACACACTCTTAAACCCAGTGACAGGTTCACCTTAGGGTTTCCATAAGTCAGAAATGACTTGAAGACACACAAAAGCAACAATAAATATTTTAAGACTGTGGACCCTTCGTATGCGCTGGCATTTGGTTCCAGGACTCCCTGTGGATGCTCAAATCTCATTAAATACAATGGCCTAGTAAAATGGTGTCCCTTATATAAAATAGCAAAATCAAGGTTTGCTTTTTGAAATTTGTATCTTTTTGGAATGTATTCAAACTCTGGATGCTTGAATCTATGGTTAAAGAATCCATGGTTAAAGAATCCATGGATATGGAGGGCTGACTGTAAATAAATATTTTTAATGTTCCCACCTTCTGTCTAAAGATCTCAGTCTGGCATACAAGCTAAAATCATCTTTCATCTGTCATATACTTCCACACAACCCAGCATCCTTTCCCTACTTGTGGCTCTTCCTGATCATTGTTATTTTCTTCTTCTGTTTTGCAGATTCCAGCAATGCCTCTCCCGGTTTGGTTCAACCTGCTGCTGCTTTTCCCCAGCATTGCTACCTCCAGGATTTGCTTCCCAGGATGTCACTGTGAGGTGGAGAGCTTTGGTCTCTTTGACAGCTTCAGCCTAACCAAGGTGGACTGCAGTGGCCTTGGGTCTCATATTGTGCCTGTACCCATTCCACTGGACACAACCTACTTGGATCTATCATCTAACCATCTGGAATCTCTCAATGAGTCTATGTTGTCGGGACCTGGATATACCACCCTGGTTAGCCTGGACTTGAGTTACAACAAAATCTCCAGGATTGTTTCCACAACCTTCTCGAGACTCAGATATCTAGAGTCTTTGGATCTGAGTCATAACTCTTTGGTTGCCCTTCCAGAGGATTGCTTCTCCAGGTCACCCCTGGGAGACATTGACCTGAGCAACAACCTCATCCTCGAGATCACGATGGATGTGTTTGCATCGAAAGGTCAACGGAAACCGCTTAACGTTGACCTCTCCAACAACTTGATAAGCCTGGTTTCAAGACACCAGGACAAAGCCATCCCCAATATTCAGAGCTTAAATCTGTCTGGAAACAGGTTGAAAAACATCCCACGCCTTCAAGGAATACCTCTCCGGTACTTAAATCTCGACGGAAACCCAGTCTCAGCCATCAGGAAGGGGGCATTCTCTGGATTGAAGGATTTAATCCACTTGTCACTCAGTGGTATTTATGCCCTTTCAGAGATTTCGCCATATGCCTTCAAAGACCTCCCTGCTCTCCAAGTGCTAGATTTATCCAACAATCCCAACATTCACTCGTTGGATGCGGAAGTCTTTTACAGCCTCAGTTCCTTGCAAGAACTCAACTTGTCGGGTACCGGTGTAGCCACATCTTTGTCAAAAACAATGTTGAAATATTTGCCTTCCATCAAAAGTGTCACCTTGGGCAAGAATGTCAAGTGTCTAAAGACAGTTCGAGAGGGCCAATACCATCGACAGATTGGGCTGACCAAGAAAGAGATCCTAAGCTGCCATGACAGTCATGGGTCAATAGCACCCTATGCTTTGTGACGGGGGCTGTACAAGATGGACACATTTCCAGACTTAAAAACAAAAAAACCACCACATGTGCCTTGTGTAAAAATGTTTTAATTTATATATTTTGTATATTTCAACATTTGATTACAATGATTAATTGAGAAAGTGATTCAGTGTGAGTTAATTGGGCTTTTTATCCCGTTTCAAAATGTTCCTCTCGCTTAAATCAGAGAGCAGAATCTTTAGACCAATAGACCTTTTCTATGCCCTACACCGCTAGGAAATGTTGGATTAATCATTGCACCCCCTACAAAAGTAATGTCATATTTGAAGACGAAGAAGTCTAATTTCTAAATTTTTAACAAAAAGTTGAACCACATATAATATTTGGATGTACAAATTGGACTTTTTAAAAACAAAAAACAAGCTTTTCACAGTGCATAAAATGCAAATTTAAGCTCAGCAATTAAGATTTTAATTTATTCAGGAAAAAAATGGAAATGGTCAAATCAGTCCCAATTGTGAACATAAAATGCAGTGACTTCTTCACTCCTGCTTCTCATTCATGATTTTGTCAAAGTGTGGAACCTTTTGCTGACTACAATCCACAGGTCTGCCTGCAGATTCAGGCAATTCCCAGATTTTGTCTTCCTGAGAATCTTCACTTAACTATATTTGTTGCATCCCTTGAAATTGCATCTTGCACCCTCTGGGGGTCTGAGCACCCCATGTTGAGAACCTCTGCTTTAGACAATAGAGTAGTGGTTGCCATATGTAGCCCTGGGTGACATGTGGCCCCCAAGTTGCTTTTGTGACCCCCAAAACCCACACACACACACACCAAACCATCCCTTTTTCTGACAAAAACAAAAAAGGCAAATTTGCTTTCCCAAAAGCTTCCAGGACGATCTTTTAAATAAGTTTCAGGGGACCCCTGAATTATTTGACATGGAAAAATACCAATGTTTCAAAACTAGAGGAGGACTTCTAGCCAATTCTGGGTTCTGTAATGCCATTTTTGGACGTCTGTGAATCCTCAAGTTAATTCTGGGGCAGAAAATTGGTACTTAGACTCACCAACGTTCCCCACCCTTGTTCTCTAGCCATACATTCATTTATCCTTTGCCTGGTGTTTGAACCTACACCAAAATAGGGATGGAAAAAATATTGAGAATTGCACTTAGTACCAAAGACTATCATACATGCCCTATTCTTGCCACAATCTTGCAAATGAATGAAAAGACAAGCCTACCTTTTTCTGAGAAACCATTGTCATTCGTCTTCACAGTTGTGTGACTGGGGATGCTCCTGCCACCATGTTACTCTCTTCCTGACTCCCCCTTAAACCTGGCATCCTGCTCTATGCCCTACACAGCATGCCTCTCTCTCTCTCTCTCTCTCTCTCTCTCTCTCTCTATATATCTATATACAGTATTTATATATATATATATATCTATATATATGTATATATATTATTTTTTTTTTTTTCATGCAGTTCTGGAGCTCTGCTTCTTGGATTTAAGTTTTTCTGCTACTTGAATTAAATGATTTTTTTTTTTTTGGATAAGGCAGCTTGGGGGTAGCAAGGTAGAGTGGGGGAGTGGGGAGAGGAGACTACGACACCACATGATTGCTGATTACTGCGGTACTGCGGTAGCAGCGTTTCACACAAAAGTACTGAAACTGTCATATGATTGGGAGTTATTGATGGGTTTCACTGTCACTGAAAAAGGATTCACTAACCACACTTGGCAGCTATGGGTAGGAGGTGACATTGTGTGATAAGATTTGCCAAAGATGCCATTTTAGTACTATAATCACAGTTTAAAAGTGGTGTCGTAATCACTTTAATTAAGTATACTTTATATGTGACTAGGGAAATTCTTCTGGTCTGACTCCTCTAAACCTGATGGAAACATCATTCACCCATGCTCCAATCACAGGCAGAATGGAGACCATGCAGCTGATGCCCAGTAACATAGGCCTGTTACAGACTGCCAAAATAAAGCTGCTTCGGGTCTCTTTGGAGGTATGCTATTTAAATGATGCATGGGTCCTAAGAGTTCGGAGGTCGTACCAAAGCCACACTCCATTCCTAAGCACTGGAGTGCAGCTTTGGTGCAGCTTCCAGATTCTTAGGGTGCATGCATCATTTAAACAGCATACCCCCAAAGAGACTCGAATCAGCTTTATTTTGGCAGTCTGTAACAGGCCATAGGTTATGATTATGGCAATAGTATCAAAATTGTGGCTAAGTAGCAATCATTAATACGAAATAGTTAGCGATGAATAAATCTAGGTAACTGTTTTGTATTCACAATTGCTATGTAGTGATGATTTTAACCCTGTCATCATGAGCATAACTCCTGGCTCCTCCAAGCTGCATTACTGGGCATCAGCTGCATGCGGAGATGGAGGTCGGTTTTGCTGGCAGTTGGAGCTCAGATGAATTATCTATTTATTAGGTTTGAAGCAGTTGGGCCAGGAAAAGTTACCATTCTGATACAGAATTCCATCCAATATTAGAAATATTAGGAAGCAATATAAATGTATGAAAAGGGGATTTCTTGAGAGTCACAAAACTCCAACAAACTAATTCCTCTGTGATAAGAATCGTCACAGTTTGGCACTTTTCTGCACAGAAAAAACCCATCTGGCTTTTTGTGCTGAAAACTGTGCTTTCTTCACTGAAAATAACACTGCTGCCTGAAAACTGACATTTTCTATGCAATATATACATACATACATACATACATACAGTGTGTGTGTGTGTGTGTGTGTGTGTGTGTGTGTGTGTGTGTGTAGAATGAGTCCCAAACTACAACAAATCCATGAAAACTGTGTGATTTCAAAGGATTTTTTCCTGAGGGGAAAAAATAGAAAAATATTAGTGTCTGCATCCAGGAATGAAATTTGTGAATGCAAGGAAGATGTTGTACCCTGTAGGTTCTTTGCACTGACACAGTCAGGAATTAAAATCACACACAGTTCCCAGCGGAAAATGGCACATTAAGAGCTTAGTACATTTCATTGTGTCTTTAGTGAGATCAGAACTCTAGCCCATTAACATTAAAATTGAGTGGGAGCAACTTTTCATGTTGAGTTGCTGTTGCGTGAAACATTCATGTTAACATGAGAAGCTGTTGAATTGACAGGGGAAATAGCATACTGTTACCATTACCTCCGGAAATGCGTGGCTCCCTACCATTATCTCTTTAGGTTAAGGTTTCTTCTCTCAGGTAATTTCTATCTGTTTGGAAGTCCTTCTCATCACTCTGGTCATCTGGGCTCTCAACGTGTAATTCCTTTAGGCTATACATTCATGGATATACAAATATAATTCCCCTTGGTGAGAAATCTAGACTTTTCAGTATCTAGGCAAACTGTTGTTGCTAACTGCCCTCCCAATGATTTTGACCAATGGCAACCCTATGGATGAGACATCTCCAAGACCCCCTGGTCTCCAAAGCTCTGCTTAACTCCTTCAACCCCATAAAACCCATAGTAACCTCCCTAATAGAGTCCATCCATCTAGCATGCAGCCTTCCTCTCTTTCTGCTTCCCCCACCTTTCCTAGCATTATTGCTTTTTCCAGTGAGTCATGCCTTCTCATGATGTGACCAAAATACGACAGCCTAGATTTTGTCATCTTGGCTTCCAAGAGATTTCTGGCAAGATCTGCTCTAGGGCCCATTTGTTTGCCTTTTTATCTTTCCATGGTATCCATAGTACTCTTCCCCAGCACCACATTTCAAATGAATTGATTTCCTTCCTGTCTTCTTTCTTTTCTGGGACATGCAGCCTAACTTGAAGTTGAGAAAGGCTGTTCCAGCAGAACATCATCGTGGGTCCAAAACACACTAGAAATCATCCAGTTTGAGACTGCTTTAATTGTCCTGGATCAATGCTAGGGAATTCTGGGAATTGCAGTTTTGTAAGACATGTAGACTTCTCTGACAGAGAGTCTGGTGCCAGAATAAACTACAATTCCCATGATTCATTAGCCAGGGCAGTTAAAGCAGTCTCAAGATGGATTATTTCTGCAGTGTGTTTTGGACCTTGGTGTCTGGCAGTGTAATGGCCCTTGCTGTAGTGAAGCATGCAAGGTGACCTCACTGCGGAAAACAAATGGCCAGGGATGCAGGGAGGCGCACGGTTATCATGGATCTCTCATGGACACAGGGTATTATTGACATTGGCCAAAGGCTAGGAATATAATTAGCTCACCAATTTGATAAACTGGTGCTGTCATTTCCAATCCATCCTCTCCCATCTCAGCTTTCCCAGTAAACATGCATTGCTGTGACCACTCTTCTTGTCTTCTGTGGCACATGTTGACTTTTCAATAAAGCCATGGGCATCTCCAGTTTCTGTGAATCGATTTGGGGATTCCATGTTCTGCATATGGGGGTAATGCAGAGGTCAACAGGGACAGGACTTTGCAGGGAAGAGATGACTTCTTGGAGACTCTATGATGGAGGAATCATGTTCTTCCCCTTTTCATGTTGCCTTGGGGCACAGCAGTAGAGAGCATTCAGGTGTCTGACAGGATCCAGGAGCTTCATTGGCACTGGTCAATAGCTGAGCGAGGAAATATGACTTTTCAAGGACTAGCACCCCCAGAATTCCCCAGTTTCCTTGGTATATATGTATGTGTGTGTCCCTTCCTGTCAACTTATGGGTAACTCCATAAATTCCACACTTTTCTTAGGCAAGGAAAACTCTGAGATGGTTTTGCCAGTTCCTTCCTCTGAAACCTAGCTTACAGCACCTGGAATTCATTTGTGGTCTCCCATCCAAACACTAACCAGGGCTGACTCTGCTTCATTTCCAAGATCGGAGAGAATCAGGTGCTTTTGGAGGTATTTAGACCTCTCTAAGCCCTTCTGTGTGTGTACGTGCCTTCAAGTCGCCTGTTGACTTATGGCAACCCCATGAATTACCTAGGGTTTTCTTAGACAAGGAATACTCAGAAGTGGTTTTGCCAGTTCCTTCCTCTGAAATATAGCCAACAGCACCTGGGATTCGTTGGTGGTCTTCCGATGTTTCAGTGGAATCTCTTGGATTTTGCCCTGGATTAAGGCTGCGGCAACCGCATGCCATGGCCCTGATCCGGCCTTTGGAGGACGCAAACAGAAGAAGCAAAATGCAGCTCCTTCTTGTGCCTTCTAAAGGGCACCACATCTGCTTCAGTGCAGCATGATGACACTCTTTTGATGCTACATCGTAAAGATGCAGTGCCAAAGTGATGTCATCATGGTGTGCACCATGTAAATGGGCACACACCAAAATGGCACCATGAGGGCAGGGTTATGCTGTGCCGTAACTGCACCCACAGGCCGGCCTTTCAGTCCCTAGATTCTTTTTACATGTACTGCTTTCTAGCCAGCTGTCACTCATCTTATATTTGTGCATGTCATTTTTCCTGCCTAGATGTAGCACCTTACATTTATGTGGTTTTATGCCTTCAAGTCATTTCCAGTTTTGGGAGACCCTAAGGTGAGCCTATCATGGGGTTTTCTTGGCAGGATTTGTTCAGGAAGGGATTGTCATTGCTGACCCGTGAGGCTGAGAGAGTGTGACTTGCCCAAGTCTTACCATGGCTGAGTGGGAATTCAAACCTTAATCTCCAGAGTTGTAATTCAACACTCAAAGCACTACACTATGCTGGCTCTTTCCTTACATTTGTCCTTGTGAATATGGCAACCCTACTCCTGTAGGGGGAAAAAACCATTTTCAGATGGTTTGGGACAAGGGCTGTCTTTCCATCTTCAACAGCATCCTCTCATTTGACAGAAAAAAAAGTCTTAGGACTTTATCAAACGGGGAAAATTGGAAGTTTACCCAAAGGTTAATTTGGGGTCATTCAATGTATTTCACATAATTTCATAAAAGATTTTCAAACGATGTCGCACACAAATGGAACATAATCCAAATGCAGTCTTGAGACATCCCAGTAATAGCTGAATTTGGAAAAAATATTGAATTTATAAATCCTTTTCCACTATGAATTCACAACCAATTCTCATTTGTGTCAGTATGAAATGCATCTCCAGTTCAGCCATGGGATTACTGTTGGCCATGGGATCCTGTCCTCTGTGCGCATGCACAAACATGTTTATTTGAAATCAAGAAGCCAATGAGTACATACTCATGTGATTCATTCATTCGCATTCACACTGCTTTCTGTTTCAGATGGACGATGTGTTTGCCTGTGTGTGTGATAAGCTACTAGGTAATTTCTTGCATTTTCGGATTGCTCCCTTCCCCCTTCTTCTTCTTCTTTCGGGACAGTGATACATTCCTCCGTGTGAAAAAGTCTTTAAAAATGTTCAGGTCTTCAGTGGTTGAAAAATGCCCGCTGTTCTTTCCTCTTTGACTTTCTAATCTGCTCATTCTATTTTCTTTCTCTGATGCAGAATGATTTCGATAATCCTCAGGAGATAGGAAGGAAAAGAAATATCTTTAATTAATTTGATAAATTCCTACGCGTCGTGCCTCACAAAGCTCCCATCTCTCTCTCCAAATAAAGGCTCAGCCCAGTGGAATCTCTGCCTGCTGTGCTTTGTAGGCACATGAAAATGTTTCAAGCAGCTTCCCTGTTGGAGCATTTTAATGGGCCGAGCAAATGGAAACCTTGGGAGAAATCAAAGGGACAGAAATATTCAACGTGGCTATTTTCTCCCCCAAAAGGAGAGCAAGAGAAAGGACTCAAGGCTGCACATTTAACAACTGTGGAGAAAAGCCACAGCAGACCGAGGTGTCAATAAATGCAAGCAATTTTTTAACCCCCCTGGTCTTCGCTTTGTATTCCTGTCCCTTAGAAAATGGGAATAAAAAATAGTCTTTGCAAAGTGTATAAAGAAAGGAACTGATTTTTGCTCAAGCCTAATTTAGGAGCAGAAAAAGAATTTATCAGCGGTGCTATGGTTTGTAACTGAGAGCTGTGATATGCCCTCATCATAATTTCTTGCTCTTCTCTTTGTTTTCTTTGCAAGACTTCTTCAGAAAAGGTTTGCCATTGCCTTCTGCTTAGGCAGAGAGGATATGATTTGCCTAAGGTCGCTCAGTCTGCTGCCACACTGCAGAAATAAAGCAGCTTGATACCACTTTAATTGCAACGGTTCAGTGCTATGGAGTTCTCAGATTTGGAGTTTCATGGGGTGCCATTGCTCTCTGACAAGGAAGGCTAAATATCTCAGAAAACTACAGATCCTAGAATTCCAATACACTGAGTCATGGCAATTAAAGTGGTGTCAAACTGCTTTATTTCTGCAGTGTGGCAGCACACTCAGTGGGCTTCCAGGGCTGAGGAGAGATTCAAACCCTGGTTTCCTGGAGTCCTAATTCAACCCCAAACCTCTATACCATGCTGGGTCTTTAAAAAGAATTTTTTTGGCATCTACAATGTAAAAATAATGCCGTTTGGCACCACTTTTAGTGCTGCAGTTCCATCCTATGCAATCCTGGAGTTTGTAGTTTGACAAGATTTTTCACCTTCTTCGCCAAAGAGTGCTGGTGCCTCACAAAAATACAAATCCTAGGATTCTGGAGGATGGAGCCATGGCAGTTCAAGTGGTGTCAAGCTGCGTTATTTCTACAGTGTAGATGCACCCAAAAGGTGGGAAAGGTTCTGATCACAAAGTTCTATTCCAGGTTTCAGTCTAAACTTTTGTCTAAACCAGGGATGGACAACTGCAGAAAGCTAGGGACTGGATTAGTGACATCAGAAGGCTGCACCACATGGGGTCCCACAAAAAAAAATTTTAAGTGCCCAAACGCCCTCCCAATAGCCTCTAGGGGCATTTCTGCCGTGTTTTTGCTGGGCCTTCCTGGGCCATTTTAGGCCCCAGAGATGCCCTTTTTAATAACAGAAATGAGTGAAAGCCTCCCAAACAAGCATGCATGCAGCCCATCCTTGGTCTAAACCTATTTGGGGAATAGAGTTCCATAGGTTGCGTGGTTCCTTTAAAGTTTAGATCAGGGTATGGGAGCCATTGGTTCAGAGGAAACCTTGGAGTGGATTCACAAACCCACTGACATGGCAGCCCTGAGCCACCAGGGTCTCTGATTCAGCTTCCAAACTGGGACCAAGCCCTGTTTTCTAAGCAAGCAAAAATGTATTAGTCAAAGGTTTCATGGCCGGCATCCATAGGTTTTTTGGTGGGTTTTTCAGCTATGTAGCCATGTTTAGAATAATTTATTCATGGCGTTTCGTCAGCATCTGTGGTTGGCATCTTCAGAGAATGCATTATCTAAAGATGCCAGCCACAGATGCTGGCAAAATGTCAGGAATGAACTCTTATAAAACATGGCCACATAGCCCAAAAAACCCACAAAAACCTATAAAAATGTATTAGATGGCAAGAGAAAATAAACCGAAGAACAGCATGAAAGCCAGCCACCAACCGATGCTTTTCAAATCATTTCTGCTCCTGACTGACCTAACATCACATGAGTAGAAAGACAAAATCAATGCAACTGATAATTATGTAAGATGCGCTGCATTCCCCAGGAGGGTTAGAAATGTAATGACAGATCAAGGCTGTAGATATAGCATTAGGACATAAATCAGGCAGAGGGCAGGTTTGACACCACTTAGGAGTTTGTCCCACTAAGGAGATTGGGAGTTTACCCCGTGAATATCCTGGAAAAATCACGAAATTATTTCACACAACATCGCACAAACCCCACCGTTAAAGTGATCACAAAGAAGCATTGACGCACATCTTTTTACTTCCGGGATTTCAGTGACAATGCATTTCTAGTATCACTTTATTTGCACAAGTGCGTGTTTTCACTTTATTTGTGGGATGATTTAAATTTCCTTTAATCTCTGTTTAATTGCGAAATTAGCCCCACTGTGATAAACTCCTAAGAGATGTAGCTCCATTCTATGGAATCATGGGATTTGTAGTGTTATAAAGTCTTTAGTCTTCTCTGCCAGAGAGTGCTGGTGCCTCTGAAAACTACACATCCCAGGCTTCTGTAGGATGGAGCCATGCCAGCTAAAGTGGTGTCAAACTGCATTATTTCTACAGTGTTGATGCACACTCATCAGTCCTATCTGTCACTTGAAAGGAGTTTCAACCACTTGCTGCACTTTTCCCTGCAGCCTCAAGTATTTCCCCCGAATGCCGTTGGAGTTCTTACTTTTAAAGAGATGGAAAAATCTAGGCTTTTTTAAAAACAGAAATAAAAATCTATACCTTCTCCCTTTTGCCCAGTGGAATCTTAAAATACAACTAAAGAGAAAAATAGGGACACCCCCCCCCCCCCCCCACCTTTTATTTTTCCCAGAAATAGGAGTCTCCAGAGTGTATTTGCACACTGTTCAAAATTTGGGGAAGGTTTATAGCCAGCAAATTGCTTTTCCTGCATTGGAGTTGGAACAGAAACAGCATTCAAAGGAAACACTTGAGACTGTAGGGGAAAATGTCACACGTGGTTAAAACTCCATTCAAGTGACAGACAGGAGGCAGAGGTCCCAAAAAAAGAACTTTCTCTGGAAAAACAGTCTCAGAAGAAAAGCTTGTAAAGATCACTGAGGTTTTTTGAGAAAGCAGTCATGGCCACGGCTGAAAGTTACGCTTGCCTTGGGCTAGCGATTCAATCCTTGAGGAACTTACTGGTTAGATTAAAAGAATTTACTTCGATTGTGTGTTCCTGCATGGCAGGGGATTGGACTGAAAGACCATTTAAGTCATTTCCAACTCTATGATTCTAAGAAAGACCCCCCTGACTCCATGTGCACTGTAGAATAGTCCAGTTTGACACCACTTTAGCTGCCGTGGCTCAATGCTATGGAATCCTAGGATCTGCAGTTTGTGGTGGCACCAGAGCTCTCTGACAGAGAAGGCTAAATGTCTCATGAAACTACAAATCCTGGGATTCCACAGCATTGAGCCATGGCAGTTAAAGTGGTGCCAACCTGGATTATTTCTGCAGTGCAGATGCAGCCCTTGTAAATGGATTTAAACAGAACTCTCCATTACAGGCCACTCTCAGTATCCACAGAGTCAAGCGTCCATGTCTTGAAAATATTCAATATATATATAAATTCCAAAGAGCAAACCTTGATTTTGCCATTTAATATAAGGGACACCATGTTACTGTGCCACTATATTTAATGAGACTTGAACATTCATGGATTTTGATCCTGGAACCAAACCCCATCAGACAGCAGGGGCCCACTCTAATGAGACAGTATCATTTTTTAAAAATGAAATACTTCTTATTCTCAATGTGTTATTGTGATGAGACTATAAGATGATTTAGGAGTTTATGACACTGGGACTAATTTCAGCATTTCACATAATTTAAAACATCCCACAAATAAAGTGAAAATGGTGAGTAATTGAGCGAATGATTTTCACACGCAATTGTGCAAATAAAATGATGTTGCAAATGCATTGTTGCTAAAATCCCAAAGTAAAAAAGATGTGTGTTAATGCTTCTTTGTGAGCACTTTAGTGGTGGATTTTGTGTAATGTCAGGTGAAATTGTTTTGTGTAATTAAGCTATTTTTCTGGGATATTAACAGGCTAAACTCCCGATCTTCTTCCTGTGATAAACTTCTTAGACAAATGGTGACTTATGGCTTGGTTCCAGGACTTCCCCATGGATACTCAAATCCATCCTATTATATAAAATGGCATAGTCATAGTATAATGGTGTTTGTTATCTAAAATGGCAAAATTAAATTTTGCTTTTTGGAATTAAAATATATACTGTATATTTAATTTCAAGCCATGGATGGTTGGATCCATGAATATAAAATCTATGGAGGGGCGACTAAATTGAAGCTAGTGGTAGGGATTCATGTGAAGTAGTCCAAGAGAGCAGAAATATTTTTGTCTTTTTTTAAAAGGAGAGAACTGGATTACAAATAGAATTGAAATATATAGCCATATTAGTCTGTAGAATCAGTAGAGAGATCTTGTAGCACCTTTGAGACTAACTGAAAGAAACCACTTGGCAGCATGAGATTTTGTAGGCTTGCTGCAACCTCCTGACACATTTGGAGTACTGTATTTAGTGTTGTCAAACCCCTATAAATGTGCAGTGTGGGTGTACATTTGCAAGTTATTAGTCTGGCCCAATAACTTAGGAAAGCCTAAGATGTTTTACTGTTTTAATTGCTTACATTGATTCATCCTCTCCAGAGATCTTGTGAGCTGGGTATAGAAATATTCTGCTATATTTCTACTGATATTGAAATATCCTAAACAAACCAATTTAAGTTGGCCCCATAAATCTCTGAAAAAGATACATAGGCTCACTCTGGGGTACTTTTTCTGGAGCAGACTGACATGGCTGCACCATCTCCAACAAATATGTATTACAAATATTCTGGCTAGGAGATCAATACCTGTAGAAGGGATACTTTGGGGAACATACCATAAGTTGTGATTGCGGAGGGAAAGAGTGCGGTACTCCTCACCCACAGTTCCCTTTTCACATCGATCCTGGTGGAGAGGCGGGATAAAAATAAATTATTGTTATTGTTATTGTTGTTTTATTATTTGTTTGGTTCTTGATATTTAAATATCACAGAACTTTTGCTGCCCCAATGTAGAGATGGAGCTGAGATGTGTTTTCAAGATAGGCAGCAGTATGACACCGATTTCCACGAAGGCAGGAGGTACTTTGTGTGAAGTCAGTAGCCAGCATGGCAAAGTGGTTTGAGCATTGGACTACAACTCTGGAGACCAGGGTTCGAATCCCCGCTCAACCGTGAAAACCCATTTGGTATGTTAAGTCACATACTCTCAGCCACAGGGGAAGGCAATGGCAAACCTCCTCTGAACAGCTCTTGCCAAGAAGGCTCCATGGTAGGTTCTTTAGTGTCTCCAGAAGTTGGAAACAATTTGAAGGCACACAACAATGTGAAACTTCAGTTTAAATGCTTAAACTGGTTGAAAAGGAACAGAGGCCCATAAAAAGCTCTGCAAATGGATTCGGAGAGGCACCCGTAATGTTTGTTTTAACGTTGGGTTAGCCCTGTGATCTTGACTCAAAGAGAAGTGAGATAAGTTTATGATACTTTGCACAATGCAGCCAGAATTCTCCGTGTGATGGAAAGCAATTATCGGGAACATTTCAAGCTTCCTTTCATAAAAAGTCTGCAGCGTGAGTGCCTTTAACATTCTTAAATTAGCTCAAGGCCTGTCATGTTGGACTGAGAGGAAAGGTGAATAGGATGGAGAGTGAATAGTCTGAAAAACAAAGTTTTGTAAGTTTGCTTGCTGTTTGCCGGCTTGAATTTAGTATGAATAAGTTGAATAAGAGACCTTCAAGCCACTCTATTATCAACTGCTGTGCTCAGCTCTTGCAAATTCAGGGCTTCCTTGATCATGCAATCCATCTGTAATGGGTATGTAGAGAGATCATGGAGCACCTTTGAGACTAACTGAAAGAAAGAAGTTGGCAGCATGAGTTTTTATAGACTTCAGCCGACTTCCTCAGATACATTTGGTGGAGTGATGGATCCACCAAATGCATCTGAGGAAGCAGACCTATGTCTACAAAAGCTCATGCTGCCAAGTTCTTTCTTTCAGTTAGTCTCAAAGGCACTACATGATCTCTCTACATACCAATTCCACAGACTAACACGTCTATACCTTTGAATTCCACATCTGCAAAGGGGTCTTCCTCTTTTTCTGCTGCCTTCCACTTTTCCCAGCTTTACCACTGTTTCCAATGACTCACGCTGAAAATACTCAGGAAAGATTATAATGCTTGATGAAGTGGAAAGCACTAAGAGGAGCAGAATGCCACAATCAAGACTCAGGGCTAGTCTACAATAAACATATTAAATCGCTGTGGATTGTCGTATGTTTGTATCCAGGCTTAATTGTCTTCACTTTCCTGTGCAAATCCACATCTATTTGCCCTCCTGCTGAAAATGCTCAGCCATGCAAATCCATGCAAAGTGGACAGACAGCCACATGTTCAATAATGCACATTTGAGTGGTTATTCTGGCAAAAACAGTGAACCTTTTCTCAGCAGAGTTTCTAGTGTTTTTTTAGGGAGGCATAAAAAGCCCAAATTCCTCCAAATCGTATGATCACAATCTATTCTATTAGCATGAAGTGTATTTTAATTTTGTAGTGGGTGACCTTGGGCAAGTCACATGCTCTCAGCCTCAGGGGAAGGCAATGGCAAACCTCCTCTGAACAAATCTTGCCGCAAAAACACCATGATAGGTTTGGCCTAGTGATGCCATAAGTCAGAAATGACTTGAAGGCACACAACAACAACAACAACGACAAGCCCTGAGTCATGGAAGCCACAACTGCTCTCAGTTTGCAAAGCCTAAGCAGAACAATTGACAAGACCAGGAATTTTGAAGACCTCTCTCATTCATAGGGTTACCATAAACTGACTTGATGGCCCATAATAGTGTAGTTTATGGGACCCATCTTTTCCCTATTAACCTCTCATAGGCTGCTCAGAGCTCTCCCTTTCCTTGAGTTGTTTTGTTGTTGTATGCTTTCAAGTAACTTCTGACTTATGGTGACTCTAAGGCTCCAGATCATGGAGCTTTCTTGACAAGATGTGTTCAGAGGGGGGTTGCTTTTGCCTCCCTCTGAGGCTGAGATGGTGTGATTTGTCCAAACTCACCTAGTAGGTTTTTCCATGACTGAGCAGGGATTTGAACCCTGATCTCTAGAATGCTAAGGTTAATGCTAATGCTAATGCTAATGCTAATGCTAATGCTTATTATTATTATTATTATTATTATTATTATTATTATTATTATTATTATTATTATTATTTGCCACCCCTCTACAAGATGCAGTCGGAGCAGCTTACAAAGATTAAAAAACATATATTCCAAAACCCTCAATCACCCCTCTTAAAATACAATTAAACGATATAAGAATTAAAACATACTTCAAAATAAAATACACTAAAAAAATTTATACAGCAAACTTTAGACCGTGACTAAAGTGCGGTCGGAGTTCTTAGAGTTCTTCTGATGGTCGGAGAACTATTCGGGAAAGGCCTGCCGAAAGAGATCCGTCTTTATAGCTTTTTAAAAGCTGTTTAGGGTGGTAATATGACAGATCTCCTCTGGCAGGCCATTCCACAGTCTGGGCGCAACAGCTTGGAAAGTCCTTTGGGAGGTCATGGACAGCCTTGTTTTATCAGGCTGTAGCAAATTCCTCCCTGAGGATCTAAGTGCGCGGGGAGGATTATATGGAAGGAGAAGGTCCCGAAGATAGGTTGGACTCAAGCCCGGAAACTGATGGGCAGCCAGTGAAGTGAAGTACTGTACCAGAGACCAATCTGACTGCCATATTCTGAACTAATTGAAGTTTCTGGACCAAGCACGAGGGTAGCCCCATGTAGAGTGCATTACAGAAATCAAGACGTGAGGTTACCAGCGCATGTACTATGGTCTCAAGGTCCTTGACTTGCAGGAAAGGGCGCAGCTGGCGTATCAGCCAAAGCTGATAACAGGCACTCCTGACTGTCGCACTCACCTGGTTTGTCATGTGAAGCGATTGATCTAGGAACACCCCCAGACTGCAAACACAGTCCTTTGAGGGGAGTGTGACCCCTTCCAGGACTGGAGTTTGTATCCTGGGTTCAGAGTGTTTTGTCTGGATTCAGCTTCAATTTGTTTTCCCTCGTCCAGTCCATTACTGCCTTAAGACAGTCACTGAGAGGCGAGACGCCATCTGAAGTCAAAGCTGATGACCGAGACATGGAGAAATATATCTGGGTGTCATTAGCGTACTGATAACACCCCTCCCCCCCCCACTCAAACCACTCTACCATGCCAGCTCTCTTCACTCTGCTAGCCTGTTTTAAATTGAAAAATTGGCATATTCCACTGGAAAACTGCAACTATGGTACATCTGATCCCAAATATGCTTAGAATTCAAGATCTTGTAGTGTACTGTGCTTCTGCCATCTTAGCTTGGATTGGAAGCATGAAAAAGGTTAAAGCAACCATTATCTTCCTCTTTATCTGTTTTTCCCATCTTCCAGGCCCCAGTCAACAAATTTAACCCTGCAGATAAATATTTGGATAGTGGGCTCCTGCAGATGGGGCAAATGTATTGGAAAGTTGCTGGAGGTTGTGGTATTTGTTGCTATAATTTTCGTAGGTTTCCCTCCCTGCCAAATTGCTCTGGGCACCTTGTTCTGAGACTTGTATCTCCAGTGGTACCACCAGCTGGCTTGCTGGGATCTCATGGCAGCTTCCCATCATTTGCTAAAATCTCACAGCAGGTGAAGTGTGTTTATGGAGGAGATTTGGGACCGTGGTATTCCAGCTGGGAGTATTCTGGTGAATGTAGACAAGCCCCAGGAGTCTGGATTCCAACTTCTGTGTTTCCCATGATGACCACACACTCTTTGACATGAAACAGTTTCCCAGTTTTTGTAGAGTTCCTTCCATGCTTTACAAGCAGGCACAGCTACTGTCTATAGGAGCATTTTATTAAAATATATTGGCATTCATGATCACATCTTTTTGTCTTAGGTCCTATTGTTAACTGCACTAGAGTTAACACCCGATTCATGGCAACCCTGTGGATGAGACATCTCCAAGACGCCGTGTCCTCCACTGCTCTGCAAATTCAGACCGATGGCCTCCCAGACTGAGTCATAGAATCATAGAATCATAGAGCTGGAAGAGACCACAAGGGCCATCCAGTCCAACCCCCTGCTATGCAGGAAATCACAATGAAAGCATCCCCAACAGATGGCCATCTGTCTATCCATCTAGATTAGAATGTGGCCTTCTATTTTTCCTTCTTCCCCCTGAAATTCACTGGTGGTGAAGTGGAATAAACTCCCTCAGAGAGTGGTGGAATCTCCTTCTTTGGAGGTCTTTAAACAGAGATTGGATGGACATCTGTCAGGAATGCTTTGATTGTGAGTTCCTGCGTGGCAGAATGGGTTTGGTTGGATTGGATGGCCCTTGCAGTCTCTTCCAACTCTATGATTTTATGTTTCTATGATGCTATGATTTATAGTGGGGCCTTGGTATCTGCTGGGGCTTGGTTCCTCGACCCCAGTAGATACCAAATCCATGGGTGCACAAGATAAATTGAATACAATGGAATAGTAATATGGGCCCGATTTAAATGAGCCTTTGCGCCACTCCCGTCACGTGCTAGGGGTTGGCCGTCCATACCGTCCATACCGGCCTCACCCCTAGCACGTGACAGGGGTGTCAAAATGGCGGTGCCCTGTACACACAGGCGCCGCCATTTTGACGCAACGGACACATAGCATCCACACGTCCCAGCGCTTTTGTGACACTGCAAGTGCGCCATTGGCGCCTTGTGGCGTCACAAAGGCATCACAAGAAAAAAAAAACACTTTTTGTGGGTTCTTTTTGCTCCATGACGGAGGCGCGCAGTTTGTCCGCTGCGACTCCCTCGCGGAGCAAACCAGGGCAGCGGCAGACCACCCTTTTTGGGTGGTTTGTATCCCGCTGTGGTGTCCCTGACATAAAATGGCAAAAGCAAGGTTTGCTATTTGGAATGTATACTTTTTTTGGAATATTTTCAAGCTGTGGATGCTTGAATCCATGGATAAAGAATCTGTGGATACAGAAGGCCAATTATATCCTACTTATTATTGTTGCTATTGTGTGCCTTCAAGTCATTTCCAGCTTATGGCAACCCATGGACCTTTCTTGATGAGATTTGTTCAGAGGAGGTTTGCTATTGCCTTCGCATGAGGCTGAGAGTATGTGACTTAGAATCATAAAATCATGCTGCCTACGGTTACCCAGTGGATTTCATGGCTGAGTGGAGATTCGAACCCAGGGTCATAGTCCAATGATCAAACCACTACACTGCATGCATATGAACATCTAAACAGAGAATTAAGGTGTTTCCACTCTTCTTCACAAGACCCGGGAACAAGGATCACTTTTGGGTGTGATTCCAATATCTGTTGTTGTTGTTTTTCAGTTAGAGACTATCCTCGAAAAAGTCTCGAATCTCACAGTTACACACACACATCCACACTGTTTACCAAGTTCCTTTTGTGTGATCACGACATTGAATATGCAAAGGGTTTGGCAGCTGAGCCTTCTTGCAAACAGTCAACCCTCTCTCTTATAGGAAGTGGGAAGGGAGTTTTCAGACATCAAGAAACCAAGTGCGTGACTTGCTTGTGTAAATGTATTCCTCAAAAGCAAGTCTGCAAGATCAAGAAAGGTGTGGAGAGGCATACAGTAATTTGAGATGCGCTCTGCTGATGAAAGTGCTCAGGAAGCATTACTGTGGCACTGATAATACTGCCAAGATATTTATTTATTTATTAGAAATTCTATGTATCACCTTTCATTCTAATACGATTTCCGGGTTTGATAATCAAAGCACAGTGCAACAAAAAAGTTACAATCCTCAGGCACGCGTTCAAAACAGGACGTTTTGAAAGAGCGTCCTGGAGGGTGTTGTATTATTTTAAAGTGCATAGTTTTTAAGTGGTTTGAAATTGCTTTTATATGTGTTTTTTTCTGTTTTGAATCAAATGATCTGTTTTAATATTGTAATAGTTTTAATTCCATTTTAATTGTCACTTTTGTATGTTTTTAATTGTACTGTGTTTTTAGACAGTAAGCTGCTTTGAATCCCAATTTTGGGGGTAAAGTAGGGTACAAATATAATAATAACAGCCATGGCAGTTAAAGTGGAATCATAGTGCTATTACTGTATAGTCATAGGTGGTGTCTGCACTGATGGGAAAACCCAGCATACTGCCTAAGCTTCCAAACCCATGGAGACAATGAGTTGTCCGCATCACCAGCACCCACAACGGGCCGATACCAGCAGCACTGTCTGCACATTCCCCGGGAGTCCTATGGTCCTCTTTTCCCATGTCTCATGGAGTCAATGGCTATCCTATTGAATGTTGGTGTACTGTACTGATGGTATTGTTGTGCTAATGTGTGCTTGTGCAATCAATGTGCACCTCTGCAAATGGATTAGCACCATGCAAACGTGGAAGTCAAAATGCTGTGGTGGGACTTGGAATTTCTGAGTGGGAAGGGATTATTTTATTAATATTAATATCAATATTCATGAACACAAAAGTTAGAATCATCCAAGCCATTGTATTCCCCATCACCATACAGTATATGGATACAAGAACTGCACAGTGAAGGGAGCACATAAGAAGAAAATTACTTCATTTGGGATATGAAGCTTGAGAAGAGTGCTGAGGATACCATAGGCAGCCAAAAAGACAAACACATGGATCCCAGAACACATAAAGCCTGAAATCTCCCTGGAAGCCAAGATGGCAAAACAGGCTGCTGTACTTTGGCCACATCATGAGAAGACAGTCCATATGCTTAGCGGCCTGATGAATAAGCCAGTAGAGCTTCGAAAGCTTGCATCATGTATATTGTACATTCTGGTTGGCCCAATAAAGGAATCATTGGTGGATTTTTGATGTTATTGGATCCAGCTCTACACGGGTATTTTCAATCATGACATGGCAAGAAAATTCCTTTTCTTTTCAAGTTTGAAAACTATGCAGCACATGGTTTCTGGCGCATTAACAGCACCACGGGAGTGCAGAGTTTTGAGGAAAGATGACAATAATGGGCAAGGGTTTCTCCCCTATTAACTGCACACCCACAACTACAACCCACAAGGTAACTAGAAACCCACAACGTGTGGACAGTAGGTGGCACAACATTCAAGCGTTGTGGTAGAAAACTTGACACGGAGATTTGACATGGGTTTGGTGAGAACACTCTAACTGAAACCGCAGAAGCAGCAAACGAATGCTATTCCTTTGAGCAGAGACCGCCTTATTTGTTTCTGTAAGAGATTCAGAAAATAATTGAGTTTTTTACCAAACTGGAAGAGAAATTACGAAGCCAAAGGCTTCTGAAGATGCCAGCCACAGATGCTGGTGAAACGTCAGGAATAAACTCTTCTAGAATATGGCCACATAGCCCCAAAAAACCCACAAAAAAGTATGGATTAGAAATTTCCCACAAGAACTGTGAGCTATATTGAACTCACACTAGTTCACTGTTCAGTAAGTGCGTCCCCCTTTTTTCAATGAGTACAAGGAGGTGTGAGGGCAGTTTTGTGTTGAATGCCAAGTCTTTCCAGGGAAAGCTAGATTGCCTGTTTAAAGTGGCTTTTCTTATCACTCCAATATGTGTTCACCCACTGCCCTCTACTGGCTTGGTTTTGGGTCAGTGGGCATCCAATTTTGCACAGATTGGGGATAAAGGTTCTGTTGTTGTTGTGTGCCTTCAGGGGGTTATACAGACAGTGAAAATAATCCAAGATGAATCTGGGTTGAATCTCTGTTGTTCACACACATCCCAAATGCACCCAAATTAAGTCTTGTGGGAGGGCTGCCAAAAAACCCTCTTAATCCAGGTTATTGAGTTGCCCTCCAAGTTTTTATAAAGATTTACATCATCAGTAGTGTGAATAACTGGTGTGCATAGACCCAAAAAGATCTGGGATAAAACTCTGCATGTCTTGTAACATGTTCAGAATGCACTTGCATATTCGCCTCCATCTTTATTTGAATGCTTGCATATCTGAGCATTGGAACTTGCAGAGATGTGCCTCGATGCAGTTCCACAGTGTGAATGTGTGAGATTATTCACATTGTTGCGCTAAATAAAAGATGTCTCAATGACCCCCAAGTCATTCCTAACTTACAGTGATCCTGAAGCGAAGCTATTGTGGGTTTTTCTTGGCAAGATTTATTCAGAGGAGGTTTTCCATTGCCTTTCCCTGAGGCTGAGAGCCTGTTACTAGCCCAAGGTCACCTTGTGGGATTCGTGGCTGATCTGAGAATTGAACCCTGGTCTCCAGAGTCATAGTCCAACACTCAAACCACTATGCCACACTGCACCATCTCATAAAATCTCAAAATGCAATTCGTAGACTCATAGAATTGGAAGGGACCACTAGGACCAACTGATATTCAGTTATCTTTTAATTTTTGTAACCAATGTTTTAACCATCTTTTTTTTTTTATTAAAGCTGCCTTAGATGCCATTTTT
This sequence comes from Sceloporus undulatus, assembly GCF_019175285.1. Lineage (NCBI taxonomy): Eukaryota > Metazoa > Chordata > Lepidosauria > Squamata > Phrynosomatidae > Sceloporus > Sceloporus undulatus. The sequence goes on from NC_056524.1 coordinate 7,116,064, forward strand.
GGGAGAAAGGCAGGGTATAAGTGCAATAAATAAATAAATGTATTATTTATTGGGACACCAGCTCCTGGAATTCCTCAGCTGACCATCCTGGCTAGAGAATTCTGGGCATTGCAATTCCCAATAAGCAACCATGCCAAGCTCCACAATTTCCCCATGGTTGAGCTACATCACTGCGCCTCTTTGCATACAGATAACTACTGATAACGTAGCAAATTCTTTTGAAGTTTGCTTACCACAATTGTGACAATTTTACAGCTGAAGGGTGTTAACCTAACACAGCCAGACTTTTTTCCCCTCATTCAATCAATCAAATGGGCAGAAACAGTCTGTAGGAAGATCATCAGAAAAAGCTAAAGTGTGGGATGAGTGTAGGCTTGCAAGAGTTGTTAAAATTAACAAAATTAGCAGGAGGGCTTGTGATGCACTTTTTATGTCCTACCACTAAGTTTAATTGATGACAGCACTCTGGGCCTTTTACCCCACCGCTGCCACCAAAATATATGTGATGACCACTCTGGACTCTTAGTATTTAGTAGCATGTTTTGTGTTTCAAAACTCAGACCAAGTGGTTTGTCAAACAATAATAAAAGTTTATTATAAAACAAACTGAACAGTGTGTTATGGATATGATGTTGCTGTTTTAGTCTTTCTTAGGCCCCATATAGACAGTCCAAAATAAAGCTGCTTCAGGTCACTTTGGAGGTATGCTGTTTAAATGATGCATGCGTCCTAAGTGTACGGAAGCCACGCCAAAGCCACAATCCAGTCCTAAGGACTGAGCACAGCTTTAGTGCAGCTTCTGGATTCTTAGGGTGCATGGAACGGACACAATATTCCAGTGGGGCCTGACCAAAGCATGGGCCTTGTTAGCTGCCGCATCGCACATCCCTTTCACATTTAGTCTCTTCAGCCAGGAGTCCCCCATCCTATGTCTGAGGCATTTCATTTTCCTGCCCTAAGTGCAGTACCTTACATTTCTCCCTGTTGAATTCATTTTGTTAGCTTTGGCCAGCTTTCTATCTATTCAGTGTCATTTATGAATGTGACCCTGTCCTCTGGAGTATTAGCTATTCCTTCAATTTGGTGTCATCTGCAAATTTGATAAGTATGCCCCCAATTCTGTCATCCAAGTCATTGATAAAGATATTGAACAGCTACTGGCCCAGGACAGAACCCTGTGGGACCCCACTGGTCACTTCTCTCTAGATAAAAGGAGCCATGTGTGAGCACCCTTTGGGTTGCGGCAGTCAACCAATTACAGATCCATTTAACACTTCCTTTGTCTAGCCCACGTTTTACAGTTCTTTGCAAGAATGTTCATGGGAAACCGTCAAAGGCCTTAGTGAAATCAAGATATACTATATCCACAGCATCCCTTCATCTACCAATGGTCATTTTATCAAAAGAAAGTTAGGTTTGTCTGGTATGACTTGTTCTCTGAAACCCATGTTACTTTTGTGTATGGCCTTGCCTTCTAGATGTTCACAGACTCTCTGTTTAATGATCTGCTCCAGAACTTCCTGTACTGATGTCAGACTAAACTGGACGATAATTGTTTGGATCCTTTTTCCCCTTTTTGAGATGGGGAACGTTTGCCCTCCTCCAGTCTGCTGGGATCTTCCTTTTTCAGAGTTTTCAAAGATATTGCCAATGCCTAGTTACATTGCCCAGTTCTTTGAGTACCTGGATGGAGTTCATCGGTCATGGAGACTAATTCATTTAGATTAACAAGGTTTTCGCACTATCTCTTTAGTCTTCTGTGCTTTGAATATTCCCTATTCTGTCCTGATCCATTATCTCAGGTTGAGCACCCTTTGCCTTTTCTGAAGAAACGAGGCAAAGAAGGTGTTGAGTATATCCTGCACTTTCTCTGTCTTATGTTAGCATTTTTGCCTATCTTCTCCAATGCAGTGGAACCGTACCGTTTTGCTCTTCTCATTCTTCCTTTTGCTGCGGACATATCACAAAAAGCCCGTTTATTGTTCTTAACCTCTCTAGCAAGCCTGAGTTCATTCTGTGCTTTAGCTTTTCTGACTTTACCCTACACATGCCCTGCTATTCTTTGAATTCCTTTTTTGTGATTTCCACCTTTTTCCATTTCTTATACATGTTCCGTTTCAAACTTAGCTTCGGGTTGAAAGTTTCCTTGAGTCATCCATCCTGGTTTCTTGAGACACACTCCCTTTTTCTTTCTCACTGGAACTGTTTGAAATTGTGCCTTCAGTATCTCCTCTTTTGAGAAACTCACCATCTGTCCTGAACTCACTTCCTTTTAGTATTTCTGACCATGGGATCACACCCAGTATTTCTCTAAGTTTTACTGAAAACACCTCTCCTAAAGTCTAGGATGCGTGTCTGACTATGCCTGGCTTCTCCTTCCATTGTATAACAAACTCCAGGAGAACATGGTCACTTCCACCTACATGTCCACCACTTGCACCCCATTAACCAAGTCATCCTTGTTGGTTAGGATTCAGATCCAAAATAGCTGACCCCCTTGTTGCCTCTTCCACTTTTGGAACCATGAAATTGTCTTCCAGGCAGTGAGAGAAATTTGCTAGCCTTGAGGATTTGGCTGAGTTTGACTTCCAACAAATATCAGGATAGTTTGAAGTCACCCATCACTACTACATCTCTCTTTTCTGAATGTGTGGGTTATCTGTTCTAGAAAGACATCATCCAATTCCTCCGTCTGACTTGGGGGTCTTTAGTAGACTCCCGCAATATGTCCCTTTGTTTTCCCTCCCTTTATTTTATCGCAGATGCCCATCCTGCCTTTCCAGCTATTGGGTCCTGGACTCTTCACTGGTTGTAAATGTCCCTGAACATATAGGCGATTCCTCCTCATTCTGTTTGGCCTTTTCTCTTAAAAAGGTTATACCACCTCTATTTCCACATTCCAATCATGGACTCTCCTGCCAGGTTTCAGTGAGTCCATTATATCATATTTACTTTTGTTTCACTAGGATTCGAGTCTCATCTTGATCTTATTTCTCATGCTCTGTGCAATTATGTGGAGAGACCCATCCGAAGACCATGTGTTCCCTTACTTGCTGTGCCTGTGCAAATATTTTTGCCTCCAACTGTTGGTCCTTGTACTGTTTGCCTTGTCCCTCTGTGTCAGTTTGACTATTTTTCTCAGCCTTTTGCCTTCCAGAATACTGTCTCCCTCCCTATATATCTCAGTTTAAAGCCCGTACCAAATCTTGAGATATGGCAAAGACGTTTTTGCCAACGGCGGGAGATCAACCGATCCCTTGACCAGAAGGTCCCTCCTCATAACCGCAGCCCATGATCAAGAATCCAAATTGTTCTTGGCGCTCCATCTGCGAGCCAGTCCTCCTTCACCTGAACACCAACATTTTAAAGTGTAGGTAGAATTGATGTTTTAAATATCACCATGAGTCAAGTGTGTTTGCAATAAATAAAGGTTTATTAACCACAGGATGGAATAAATAAATTTGGTTCAAAATGGGTTTACTGTTGTATTCTTAGTGGCTGTATATATAAATAAATAATGGTGTTGAGAAATCCCCTTTTGTATTCAGTCCACAGGCTATCCGACAACATTAGGTTTGCAACACAGCTTCTTTCCTCTAGAGTCTGCTTGCGACCCCAGTCCTTTCCTTGGACTCAAAAGGAACCAATTTTCCGTCCTTCAGGGCTTCCAACAGCCCAAGCCGTCACCCGGCTTGACCAGAACTTCCCCTAAGACCCCAAAGTCCCAACTGAACTGAACTCCAACCGTACAGCCAAAAGTCTGGGTTTTTTTCTCTCTCTCTCAGCTGGCATCTTGATTTGGCTGAGCTCTAGACTGCCTTCCATTGGTATCAGCTGAACCATCCTATTCAACCACACAACCCTCTCAATCCCCTTGGATAGAAGTTATAGGGCACCCAATCACTCCATCATTTCTGTGGGTTCATAAACTGTCCAAATACTTACCATAAACCAATTAGGTATACATTTAATCAACCAACAACATCATACCACACACACACACACCACACACACGACATATTCATCTGTTTACTATATTATTAGTATCGTCATTTAAGCTCATCCCTCTTCAGATACACCTGGAGCAGACTCTCAAGCTATGATATTTCCTTACCTTTTTATCTACTGGTTGGGGAGTAGTTCAAAAGTATTGTAGTACACAAACTCGATCTCAAGCAACTTACTGTTACTTCCCTTGTCTTAATAATTAAACTTCCTTCCGTCCTAGATATGGCTTGGGCTTGTTTAATGCCCCACACTCTATACCATATACATGCCTTTTCTATGGTTGTCTAAGTGTCTCTTTTCTGGGGAGGAGTTTTTTATTCATATAGAGGATTGGATTACTTGTCTATCTTATCCTCTTGGCTCAATACTGCCGCGAGCCCAACATCTGAGGCATCCGTTGTGACTAGAAAAGTCTTAGTATGTCTGGCGCCATTAGCACAGGAGCTGTGGTCATCAGTATGTTAACTCCCTAAAAAGCGTTGTCACGCTGGTCTACCAGAGGACTTTGAGCAGGTTGTCTTTCTTGGTTAATCAGACAAGGGACTTGCCATTTCACTCAAATTAGGGAGGAACTTTCTATCATATACAGCCAATCCAGGAATGATCTCACTCCTTTTTTGAAGTAGGCCTCGGCCAACTGACTATGGCTTCTACTTTTGAGGTTTCTGCTTGATGGACCCCATGCCTATAATGTATCCCAATATCGCTCTTCTTTTACCCAGGGACACTTGGAACTTTTGACTGTCAATCCTCTCTCTTAAGCTGGTTTAGTACCTCAGTCAGGATGTTGAATATGTTCACTCCAAGAGATCTAAAAATACCAATATCATCGATGTATGCCCACCACACTATTTTTAATACCACCAAAATATTGTCCACTAATCTTTGAAAGTTGATGGAGCATTTTTTAATCCAAGAGCGACACTGTAAACCATACAAGCCGTCTATGTGTGACAAAGGCAGATTTTTCTATCTTTGGGACACATGGGAACTTGCCAGTATCCTTGGTCAGATCTAATGTGGAAATATACTGAGCCCTTCCCATTCTTTCGAACAAATCTCAGATCTAGGTCGATGGGAGAGGCATCCGTTTGGGTGATCTTATTAGCACCTAATAGGCAACACAGAACTGGACGTATGATCTGGTTTCTCTACTAACACTACTGGTGAAGCCCAAGGGCACTATTGGATGGCACAATATCCCATCTTTAACATTATATCAGTCTCAAAAACCATACTGTCAGCCAATGGACCGTCACTCAATAGGAAAGTGGCTACTGGACTGCTTTTCCAGTATTGATATGATGAATATATCCCCTGGACTCTTCCAGGTATATCAGAATATATCTTCAAACCTTTCAACACATTTAGATCTCTGACTGCTGTTGGGGCGCAAGAAAGTATCCAGAGAACCTCTTGTATTCTCTTTTTGCATTTTCAAATTTCCACCAGAGGAAGGACAAGGCCGGCCTTCGTTATCGGTTTCTTTAACAGCATATAATACAATTTTTTAAAGTTAACGCCGATCTCTTTTATATTTCTAGACTTCAAGATATGATTGTCACGTATAGATGTAACATCAGAAAAACACAAATTGAAGAAGCAAAGAGAGGCATCATTACAGAGAACATCAAAGAATGAGGAACCCGAGATATTGTAATAAAAGTTTTCTCCTTCCCTCACGAAACATCAACTCAGGTTTAACTCCAAAATGTTCGGCTTCAGTAACAGTTCGTTTTCCAGACCATTCGCAACATGCAATGTCAGAGCCAGCATAGAAGAGATGGGTTTTCCATTGTGAGAAAGCAAGGGATGTCACAGATGCTTCAAGTTACGCACAGTTTTCTCCCCTGGCATAGACTGGAGACATCCAACGCAAGATTTCTGTGATGAACAGCACAAAGCAAACAATTCTCCATTCACAATGATTGTCCACTTTTTCCACCTGATGAGATTGATAGAAGAGACAACGCAACCATAGAAAAGGTAAAATTTGTTACTGCATAGTACCAAGTCAATTAATCTACAGCACATATAACTATAAATATAACAACAGGGTGTTTAGAAACTACAAGAAAATACATCTAATACAAATAATAGAAAAAATGTTTTTTTTGTGGGTTTTTTGTGGCTCTGTGGCCATGTTCTAGAAGAGTTTCTTCCTGACGTTTCGACAGCATGCTGTGGCTGGCATCTTCAGAGGAATGCTTGCCATGGAAAGGAGTTGGGGTATATATACTGTTGACCTGGAGAGCAGGACTGCTTTGCAAGTGCCTTGTTTCTGTTGCTAATGGCAGGCCTCAGGGTGGGAGGCTACGCAAAAGAGGATGGCGTTCTGCTGATTCCTGCTCATTGTCTGCGGGGAGATTTTCATCGCATCTGTTGATTTTGATCTGCTATTTTCAGGACTGGTAGCTAAATCCTG
>NC_056524.1:7126878-7130553 GCF_019175285.1 Sceloporus undulatus
TAAACCTTGTTTAGGGGTTTCCCCTTTCCTGTTGAAACTGTCCAGGTGGGGCCACTGACATTTAATGTGTTTGATTCAAATCACTTAAATTATTATTTATTTAATGCCTTTCAACTCTCTTTTTAACAGTAAAATGGTAACACATCCAGTGTGTGAACTTCGTTGTTCAAAACTACATTTTCATTAACAGAAAGAACTGAGTGTTTGATTGGGTTCTTTTTTGTTACAATGTTTTATTTTGCACCTGCTGATGTGTTCAACCCATCTTTTAAAGAAGAGAAACTCAATGTACTGATGGAAGTCTTATTGATAAAATAAATACGTCAGTTCATGTGTCTGTCATTTGGCATCGTCTTTGGATAAGCTATTCCTACATAAAGAGTTCTGGGTCACCCTAAGGACAAGATGTCTGTCTTCCCAGTCCTCTGATTCTGGGACTTGGAAACGTCATTGAGACCATTTATTTTTAAGTGACCCATTTGTCCACACGCAGAGCAACTTCTCTGGCTTGGTTTTGATTGATTTTCTCTAGACCAGCTCTCTCTCTTCTGGTCTTCTTGTCCCAAAACCTTTCCTGACAGATTCCTGGATTCTCCCTTGATTCCAAGGTTTATAACTTTCCAGTAGTTTAGTGCTTTTGAACTGAACCTTATGTTTCTTTTCAGTGCATTAAAGTGTTTCTAAGTGTATTAGAAGACTTTAACCCCTTTCTTAGGATGCAGCCACACTGCAGAATTAAAGCAGACTGACATCACTTTAACTATATTCTGCAGAATCCTGTATTTATTTACTTTACTTCAAGGTTTTATATCCCACCTTTCTCCCACAACGGGATTCAAGGTGGGTTACAATGCTTTTAAAAAGACAGAACTAAAACATTGATTAAAAAAAGTTAAAAGATAATTAAATACTACCAATACATGCAGGACAACGTATCCTATTCATGTAGTTTAATGAGGTATTCAGCATGGTCTCTCAGAGAGCTCTGGTGCCTCACCAAACTACAAATCCCAGGATTCTGTAAGGCAGAGTCATCCGAAAGATGATGGCAACAAACTCTTTCCCTACACTTGGGGTGCATCTACACTGTAGAAACAATGCAGTCTGATACCACTCTAAGTGCCGCAGCTCCATCTCATGGAATCCTGGGATTTGTAGTTTTTCTAGGTCTTTAGCCTCCTCTGCCAAAGAGGCCTGGTGCCCCACCAGACTAGAAATTTGAAGATCCTAGGGATGCAGCCATGGCAAATGAAGTGGCATCAACTTGCAGTATGGCAGGAGACTACAGTTGCATCTACACTGTAGAAACAATGCAGGTATGAAACCACTCTAAGTGCTGCAGCTCCATCCGAGAGTCCTGGGATTTGTAGTTTTACCAAGCCTTTAGCCTTCTCTACCAGAGAGTGCTGGCACCTGAACAAACTACAAATCCCAGGGTTCTGTCCAGATGGAGCCATGGCAGTTAAAGCGGGGTAAAACTGCATTATTTTATCCAGTGTAGAGACACAGCCTTACGCTTTCTCCCTCATTTCTGTCTTTTCCTCCTCCTCTCCTATTCTTCTGTCTTTTGCTTCTTCTCCTCCTACTTCTTCATCTTCTCTTGTCCTTCTCCCTTTTTCTTTCTCTTCTTACACTTCTGCTCTCCCTTCTTCCTCTCCTCCTTTTACTTCTTCATTTTCTCCTCCTCCTTCCCCTCCTCTCTCTTCTCCTTCTTCTCCCATTCTTCCGTCTTCTCCTCCTCCCTCCTCTTCTTCCTTCCTCTTCCTCTCTTTCTCCTCCTCCTCCTCCTTTCTTTTTCCTCTTCTCCATCCTTTCCTCCTCCTTCCTCTCCCTGTCTTCCTCCCCCTCTTCCTCCTTCCTTGGCTTTGTCGCCTGGGGCTGCAGCGTAGGCCTCATTCCCGTTTCCATGGCGACGCGGGGCCAGGCCTGTCCCGGGCGCTGAGGCCTAGTGGGCCTCCTCCTCCTGACTCCGCCCGCCGCCAGACGGAGGGAGGGAGGGAAGGAGGAGGCCGGGAAGGCGGGCTCAGCGGGGCCTTCCCTCCCGAGTCCCTTCCCATTCCCCCTTCCTCCTCCTCCTCCTCCTCCTCCGGAGAGCCCAGTCCGCCGGCCGGCCCTTCTCCTTCCTTCTTTCCTTCGGCCATGGCTCCCGCCGGCGACCGGGCCGGGTACTGGGGCCCCCCGACCTCCACCCTCGACTGGTGCGAGGAGAACTACGTCGTCTCCTATTACATCGCCGAGTTCTGTGAGTGAGTCACTGACACGGGTTTACTGGCGCGCGCCTTCAGACGGACACGCGTCCAGAGCGCCTGGCTTCCTATTACAGTATTGTTGCTGGGTGCCTTCGGCCTGCTTCCATCCACACTGGAGAAATAACCCGGTTTGGTACCGCTTTGGCCCTTTCGTGGCTGAAGGCGATGGAATTCTGGGAGTTGGAGTTTGTTGTGACCCCAGAACAAACTCCAACTCCCAGAATTCCATCGCCTTCAGCCAAGAGTTAAAAGCGGCACCAATGTCATCGTGAGTCATACTGAGGAGGGAGCGAGCTTGTTTTCTGCTGCTCCAGAGACTAGAACCAGAGCAAGGGATGCAAGGCTCCAGGAAAAGAGGTTCCAGCTCAGCCTCAGGAGGAACTTCCTGCCTCGGTCGGAGGGCGATGGAGCCTCCTTCCCTGGAGGCTGTCTCTGAGCAGGGGCTGGATGGCCATCTGCCAAGGGGGATGCTTCGACGGAGAGTTCCTGCATGGTCGGATGGATCAGGGCCCTTCTTGGGGCCTCTTCCAACTCTAGGATTCTGTGTAGCCAAAGTACAATAGTCTCCTTTGAGCCATCTTGGCTTCAAGGGAAAGTTTAAGCTCGGTTTGCTCTTCTGCTACAATAGTGATTATTCTCTGCTCACTTTTCTTCCCTTGAATGTAGCAGGATGCCAGTCTGCAGACCATATTTTACAAGGAGAATAGGTGAAAAAGAGATTTATTTTTGACACATCTTGTCCTTTTCTTTTCTTTTTTTAAATAACAGGAAGAAAAATTAGCTAAAACACAATAAAAACATGTGAAGTTGAAGGCTTTCGTGGCTGGCATCCATATTTCTTTGTGGGTTTTTCGGGTTACGTGGCCATGTTCTAGTAGAGCTTATTGCTAACATTTTGCCAGCATCTGTGGCTGGCATCTTCAGAGAACATTCTCTGCAGATGCCAGCTACAGATGGAAGCAAAACATCAGGAATGAACTCTTCTAGAACATGGCCACATAACCTGAAAACCCCACAAAAAACATTAAAAACAGATCAAGCTGGAGTCCAATGTTTGTTTGGAGAGAGAAGCAGCAGTCAAAAATCAATACAAAACAAGACATGGCGACACTGATGTGTTAAGCAACATCCATAGTGCAGGAACCTACTATCCTGGGTCAGAGATGGGCAAGAAGCGGGACCTTCTGTGTTGGGCTGCCTGATGTGTTTTGGCCAGTGAGACTCTTGCTCTCTTGATCCCTGCCCCTCGTGGTTAGCGGCCCAGGGGGGACCGGTGGTAACGACATTGTTACACCGGATAATTAACACCTCTCTGAGGGATGGGCGATTTCCATCGGATCTTAAATTGGCCATTGTAAGACCGATCCTAAAGAAGCCCTCCCTCGACCCCCTGGTACATAATAATTATCGGCCTGTTTCGCTGCTA
>NC_056524.1:7130653-7190381 GCF_019175285.1 Sceloporus undulatus
TTTTTAAATTGTATACTGTTGCACTAAGGTGCATTTTGTAAGCCGCCCTGATCTATTTGGAAGGGCGGGGTATAAATAAAATTTTATTATTATTATTATTATTGCAAGGAATGGCACATTAAGTGGCACCTGAGGCATCAAAAGGACTGTGTGCCAGGGATCGCTTGCTATAGCTTTGTTTTGTGTTCATTTCCTAGGCAAGTCACATTCTCTCTGCTTCAGAGGATGTCAGTGGCAAACCACCTCTGAAAACATTGCCAAGAAAACCCTGTGATAGGGTCACCATAAGTCAGAGATGACCTGAAGGCACACATAAACAACAAATACTAATGTATAAGGTTGGAAATTTAGTCAAAAAAGTGACCCCAAATAACTGAGTCAATGTACATACAGTATTGTACTTTAACTCGTATAAAAAAGGAACCATCCCCTAATGAAAGGCAAGAGTAGAATCCGTCCTGGAAGCACTGGCCCTCCCTTACTCTCTCATCCATCCTGCCTTTAGTTTGAGCAACAACAGTTGTGCCTGCCAGAATTTTGTAAGTTCTTTGGCATTGTTTTCCTTTGCTTCATCTTTTAGATCCTTTCTTACATTCACCTAGATTTTATCCTTGACTTATCCATGGGTTGTATCAAAATCCATAAATTTGGCCCCAAAACCCTCCCTCGACTTATACATGAGGTCGACTTATAGTTGAGTGTATGTGGTAGTAAGAGATCCCAAGGATGCTCTCTGTCTTTCTAAATTCAAAATTGATAGACAACAAGGTTCTTAAAAATACGCCAACAACCTGTGTAGAGTCTACTCCCACGTATGCAGACTAAAGGCAACCCACGATTGCTGCCTGTGATATTGGAGGCAGTAGGCAGAGACTTTAATGGGAGTTATTCTGATAAGGAACTTAAATGATGACAGTGGAGAGGGAAAATGTGTCACAAGAATCATTCCTCTTAGCTATCGCAGGGAAGACAGTGGGATGGCAACAAATGCGTTGAATGGATTGATTCACACAAGTGTGGGGTGCCTTCTGCTTGTGAATATCTCATTGAATAATATTTATCTCAGCACAAGATGTATCTTCTGCTTGCTAGTGATATTGTCTAGTAAACTGTGTAGTGGGCAAAATATGCCGACTCCAGTTGCCCCAATACAGACATCAGGGCCAACCTTGATAAGAGCAAACCAGGAAGAGAACCGGAGACTTTCCATCAAAACACATAGAGGACTCCTCATAGCCAAGTAACAGTTTGGCTTTTTGCTGCCCTCATGTGTGATTTGAGTCACCAAGTTTATGGAGGTTGAGACAGAAGAGCACTTCGACGAAACACTAGCTTCCCAAGAACTTGTTCCCAGGCAGGACAAGTTCCTCAAGCTTCTTTTTAAAGACTCAGAAACAGGGTTCTGATATTGCAAACTGCAGAAAGTGCAGCCTACAGGTTTCTTTCTGTTTCTGAAATCAGATGTCTTGCTAAAAAAATTAAAGTGCACTGCTTGTTCATCATATTGGACTTCCTTTGGTCCTCTCATGTGTTGTATTTATTAAAATCTGGAACTGTGCAGTGGCAGATGGGGACATTTCTATAGGAGGGAGTCACAAGGTAAATACCAAGGCTTGGAGCAGAGGAAATCTTACTGATGTCAGAGAGGAAGGAATAAATTGTGTATGTAATGTATTAGGCATCCTGTTCCCAGCTCCATTTCTAAATCTAAGAATGGCCATCAGTACCTATGTGTAAGAGCATTCATTCATTCATTCATTCATTCATTCATTCATTCATTCCCTGCCCATTTCCCAATGCCAGGTTTCAAGGTTGCTCACAGTTTTTCTTAAAGTTTTAGAGACATAAGTAAGAACACATAAAAAGTTGTTAAAATACAATTAAACAACCTGTAAATTTAAAACCCTTTGAAACCAAGCCATTAAAAACCAATTTTTAAAATATAAAATCTTGACATGACACCATGAAAAGAGCACATCATTAAAAGCCCTTGTAGTTACTAGTTCCCAGATGTCTGTCGAAATAAAAAAAGTTTTCACTTACCAGTTGAAGGACAGCAAGGAGGGAACCATTCTGGCCTTTCTAAGGAGGGAGTTTCCAAAACCTAGGAGCAGCCATCAAGAAGACCTCTTGGTTCATTCTTCCCACCAAACTTGTGGGTCTGAGAAAAAGGTCTCTCCTGAAGATGTTAGGGATGGACAGGCTCCTAGAGGGACATAAGGACAAACAATGATTAAAGTAAACAGTGACTATTGGCCTTCAGAATTTGCTCATGAAATGCACAAGATGCAAAAGAAATAGATAATAATAACCAGTGTTTGTTCCTTTCAGCAAGCTTCCCTCAGTTACCATGCTCTGGCAAGTAAGATGACTCCAAACCTAGTATGACAGCCTTACCATGAGCTAACATTCAGCTCAGAGTAGGCTTGTTTTTATTATGTCTCAGAGGTATTCTGGGCTGAGATCATCCCCAGGGACAGTAGTGGAGAGTCATCGGACATACCTCCAGTACTGAACTTATGCTTGCCTAACCAAAAATGGAGAGATGCTACCTTGGAAAAGTTATGGCAGCTTCCTGTTGCATGAGAACACTATAAGCATCCATGAGTTGTAAAGGCAGAGCACTTCTCGTCAGTGTAAGTGTTAGGTTGATTTGTAATTGGTTGACCAACCGAACCAAAGGATGCTCAGCAATGGCTCCTCTTCTTCTTGAAGAGAAGTGACCAGTGGCATGCCACAGGGTTCTGTCCTGGGCCAGTGCTATTCAACATCTTTATCAATGGCTTGGATGAAAGAACAGAAGGCGTGCTAACCAAAGATGCAGATGACACCAAATTAGAAGGAGAAGCTAATACCACAGAGGAGCGGATCAAAATTCAAAACAACCTTAATAGATTAGAAAGCTGGGCCAGAACTAGAGAAATGGATTTCAGCAGGGAGAAATGTAAGGCACTGCACTTAGGCAGGAAAAAAAAGAGAAATGCATAGCTCTAGGATGGTTGACAAGTGGCTTAACAAGATGACATGTGAAAGGGACCTAGGAGTCCTAGTAGACCACAAGTTGAACATGAGTTAACAGTATGATGCGGCAGCTGAAAAGGCCAATAAAATTCCAGGCTGTGTAAATAGAGGTTTTGTGTCTAGACCAGCGATGGCGAACCTATGGCACGCATGCCAGAGGTGGCACTCAGAGCCCTCTCTGTGGGCACATGTGCCGTCGCCCCAGCACAGAGTTTGTCAGAGTTTATTACTAGAAATCCAGAGAGACATGGCACGTTGCAATAAATAAGTGGGTTTTGGGTTGCAGTTTGGGCACTCGGCCTCAAAAAGGTTCACCATCACTGGTCTAGACTGAGGGAAGTAATAGTGCCAGTTTATTCTGCTTAGGTCAGGACTCACCTGGCATGCTGTGTCCAGTTCTGGGCACCACGGTTAAAAAAGGAGGTTGAGAAGCTGGAGTGTGTCCAGAGCAGGGCAACCAAAATGGTGAAGGGTCTGGAAACCATGCCTTATGAGGAGAGACTTAGATAGCTGGGTATGTTTAGCCTGGCAAAGAGACAGTTAAGAGGAGACATGATAGTCCTGTTTACGTATTTGAAGGGGTGTCACACTGAGGATTGAGCAAGCATTTGGTATTTCTACAGACAGGAAAAAAATTGCTAGGCAAATAAGTTCAATCAAAATTTGTTGACCTTGGTGTACATATAATTGTTCACAAACCTTGCAAAGAAGCACAACAATGGGTTCTTTTGCAACCAAAGTAAAAAAAAAAAAAAACAACTGCCATATATAGGGCCATCTGATGTATTCATCTGCCCCAGACTTTCTACTTTGACTGGAAGCAGCTTTCTGCTTTTAAACTAGAAATGGCATAGGTTGAATTTGTGAAGTGCATGTTCTCTACCACTGCTCTGAGTGCCTCTATTCTCAAGATCTGGCCAGAATAGGCTGAGAAGAAACCAGAACCCACTTACAGGAAAAAAATTGTAAGAGAGGCCTTCTGCAAGGCATACATTGTCAAGGCTCAATTAATAAGTGCTGTAGTAAACTGTTACTGATAGTTTCTTTTTTCCGGTGCAGAAAGAAATTAAGAGGATGAATAGAGGACTGTGAGAGTGTCCTCTTTTTCTTAAATCCTGAGGAATTAAAGGAAGGAGACAGGTTGTTAAGCAGTGTGTGTGTTGTGTGCCTTGAAGTCCTTTCCGTCTTATGGCAACCCTAAGGTGAACCTATCATGGGGTTTTCTTGGCAAGATTTGTTCAGAGTCGGTTTGCCATTGCCTTCCTCTGAGGCTGAGAGTGTGTGACTTACCCAAGATCACCCAGTGGGTTTCATGGCCAAGGGGGAATTGAACCCTGGTCTCCAGAGTCGTTGTCCACCACTCAAAGCACTCTGCCACACTGCCTCTGCAGTCACCAAATCAATCAATCAATCAATCAATCAATCAATCACTTTGTAAAGTCAAAGGCTTTCGTGGCCCGCATCCATAGTTTTTTGTGGGTTTTTCAGGCTATGTGGCCATGCTCTAGAAGAGTCAAGGATAAACTCTTCTAGAACATGGCCACATAGCCGAAAAACCCATAAAACACAATCAACCACTTTGTTTACATCCTGCCTTTTTCCCAAGCCAGAAAAAAAGTAAGGCAGCTTAGAGAATAAAGATCCAAATGAAACTGCATACAGTATTACTTAAAAAAAATTACAAAGAGTTAAGATTAAAATAATGTTAAGCCATCTATAGAATTAAAACCAAACATTAATTTAAAAGGGTAGATTAAAAACTGTACAACGCTAAAGCAGAATACCCTTTATATAAAACAATCAGTTCCTGAACACTGTTGAAACAGAAAGGTTTTCATTAGATGATGAAAGAACAACATGAAGGGAGCAAATCAAATGATCAGAAAAATCTTTCAAAAATGAAAGCTATAGCAGACACAGTAGAGAGGACCTAACCTTCCCTTCACTGCTTGAACCAGCTATAGCAGATACAAATTTGACATTAGACAGAACACCCTTTTACTTTCTCTTGTATACGTGGACAGTACCATTTACTTTTGGGAATGAGGAACAGTTCTTTATTGTAAATGTATTAATTTTTATTTGAAATTTGTTTTAAATCCTCTTTGACTTGTGATGGGCTCCTACAGTGGCTTACTGCATCCTGATTTGTTGCTGTTAACTACAATCAAGTCGAATTTGACTTATGGTGACTCTGGTCCAAAACATACTGCAGAAATAATCCCGTTTGAGACTGCTTTACTGTTCTGGCTCAATGCTGGGGAATTCTGGGAACTGTACATTTGTGAGACATTTAGCCTTCTGTCAGAGAGTGGTCATTTTCAAAGTGGAAGCCACTTCCATCCTATGAGAACATGTATTAAGTCACCTTTTTGGACACACATAGAATCGGACCTAACTACAAAGCATTAAATATCCTGTCTCTTTTTGGATTTTGTATAGTCGCATTAGTATGTTATAGTCAAATTAGTAAATTATTTATCCTATAATAACGAGAGCCGGTGTGGTGTAATAGTTTGAGTGTTGGATTGCATCTCTGGAGATTAGGGTTCGATTTCCTGCTTGGCCATGAAGCCTACGTGGTGAACCTGGGCAAGTCTCTCTCAGCCTCAGAGGAAGGCAGTGGCAAACTTCCTCTGAACAAATCTTGCCAAGAAAACCATCTGATAGGTCTGCCTTAGGGTTGCCATAAATTGGAAATGACTTGAAGGCACACAACATCAATGACAACAGCAAAATGTTTCAGTATCTATTCTTGATAGAAGAATGCCCAAAACTGTTGGAAAATTATTTTTCCTCATGTTGACAATGCTGCAAGGGGCAAGATATATTACAAAGGGCCTTGGTATGCAAGGTACCCTTCCAAATGACTCACCCAGTACACTGAATAATGACATTTTGTAATACGTTCTAGTAAATTAGCTTAACTTGCTTAGCCTAAAATGTTTCTGTGGGCTGATTAGTGTTTCTCACTCCAATTACTTCTACACTGTTGCCATAGTTGTTTGAACAGGCTTCTTAAATCATTTTCTAATGTCTAGATTTTTAATCCAAAATTGATAATGTTGTGATTTCCTGCATACAGATCCTTCCTACATCTCTTCTAATAGAGCACACAAATGAGTGCACAGTTTAGTCTCCATAGTTTAGAGAGGTCAGTTCAGTAGGTTACTATCAGAGCATGTCTTTAATGTATCCCTTTGCACAATTTAATGTTTGTAGAAAGCTGAGGGATAAGCAAGACAGATGCTTCCAGTGGTGCATCATCTAATCTGTGCATAATCCAATGTGTTTTGCTAGACTCTTTCAGGCAAGTGGCTGTGAGGATTGCTACTACATTTGAGGGAGTTACATCAGGCTTGAGTTTTAATCAGCAGGTTTTATTTCCAGCATCCTCTGTGCCCCAAAGTGTCCCAACAACCAAGGGAAAGGTATTCCTTTGATCTAACATTTCTTATTCATTAACAATAAAGACTGTTATCAAAACATTTGAAATGTGGTGCTGCATGAGAGTACTGTAAATACCATGGATTGCCAGAAAGACACATGAGTGGGTCCTAGAGCAAACCAAGCCTCATTTCTATCTAAAAGTCAAAATGATTAAACTGAAGTTATCATACATGAGAAAACATGACTTATTGCAAAAGACAATGATGCTGGGAAAAGCAAAGGCAGTAGGATAGAGGAAGATCACACAAAGTGCCCTCCATATCCATGGATTCAACCATCCACAGATTCAAAATATTCACAAAATACACAAATTCTAAAAAGCAAAGCTTGATTTGCCATTTTATATAAGGAACACCATTTTACTATATACCTGTGTATTTATTGGGACTTGAGCATCCATGGATTTTGGTATCCATGGGAGGTCCTGGAACCAAATCCCAGGAGATGCCAAAGGCCCACTGCGTTACAGATGGATGGATCTATGTTGACAACTTGGGTTGGAACTCTTGGAGAGCTTGGTTTTAGGAGCTACATGAATCAAAGTTGACTTGATGGCAAAGAATGACAATGACAACCAGATTTTTGCATGTCTAGAGTTAGAAAATAGGGAGACTGGCTGACAAAGGATTTAAGAATTAATGTTCTGCTATCGAGCTGCATCACCCCAGTTTCAACAATAGCTCTATGCTACACAATTCAGAAGATTTGTTGTACTAAACTAAGCAGGAATATGCCTGCAGTTGTAGCTTCCTTCAATGTAGCTGTAGTATGACTGCTTTCATTGCTGCCAGAGGCATGACTTCTGACCCTTTGCAGCTGAAGAATTTATTTATTCCTATCCTGCTTGAAAGAACATTATTGTTCTTGGTGCAGTGCTGACATGCTATTCTGATAGTAGAGCGACAGCAGTGAGTATTTGCGACTCAGCCAGACAAATTTGTCCTAGTGTAATCTGGGGTGTTGTCACTTGGTACTTACAGAAATCTTGAAAAGTATATGAACAGTAAATGTTGAGCATGTCAGGTGTCCCAAGTACTCTATGAACATATAAAGCTGCCTTATTCTAATCCACTGCAGAAACATGGACCTCCAGATTCAAAACTGAATCAAACTGTGCCAAACTGTGAATTTGCATCTTTAGGATGAGTGTGACCCCATCTAACACAGGCTGAATCCTTATTCCTTTCAACTGAACAGGAGCACCTCTGTCTTACCTGTCTTAAGTTTCAATTTGTTTGCACTTATCCAGTCCATTATGGATGCAGACACCAGTTTAGAATCAAGACAGCCTCCTTGGACTGTGGAGTAGAGCTTATGTGGTAAAATTCAAAGATATAGCCATGTTAGTCTGTAGGACGAGTATGTAGAGAGATCTTGTAGAACCTTTAAGACTAACTTAAAGAAAAAAGTTGGCAGCATGAGTTTTTGTAGACTCAAGTTTACTTCAGTACAGCAAATGCATCTGAGGAACTAGACTTTAGTTTACAAAAGCTCATGCTGCCAACTTCTTTCTTTCAGTCTCAAAGGTGCTAAAAGATCACTCTATGTACTAGACTAGAGCTTACAGTATATTTTTAGGAGTTGGAGATGCTGTAGTGTTTTACTCTAATGAAGTTATGTAGCTATCCCTTTTGAATTTATTTGTTTTGGCATGGGCACTTAATTCAAAAATCTCTCTGTCTGTGTTTCTTTGCCTGTTTAGAGAAAAATATAATTAATATAATATAATATATAAGACACAAAAATAGATCAAGACAGTTTACAGCTGTTTAAACAAATGGAAAGCTTTATGAAGAAATTATTTTTATTGGGGATACTTCTAAAGCCAACATCACATGCTAGCTCAAGAAAAGAATTTGGCTTGATTTGCACATCTGTTAAAAGTGAGTTCATAACTTTAATTTGGATTACTGTGTATATTAATTGTTTTAATTTCTCCCTCTCCATATACAACTTGATAAAATACATATGTAAAATATATGTCTAAGGTCTCATATACTTCATAGGCATGTAATCACTTGAAAGACATGAATTACAACTTTGAAACTTGTGTAAAATGTGTTGGCATCCTTTCATTGTTAAAAGGGAATTTTATGAAATTGGAACAATATCTGCAGCAGAATGAAGCACTGGATGGTTTTCTCTGTCACACATCACTGCTTGCTTCATGAGCCTTAAAAACATGTGGTAGTGGGAAATTTAATGGATGCATTTTCACCTGTCAGCACACATTTTACCAGATATATAAAGGCATATGTTTGCCTTGCAATGGCCTATGCTGGCTAGAGTAGTTAGTAATAAGTTGATCTTATATCCCTAGCAGGCAAAACCCAATAAATAAACAAACAAACAAAATTTAGATCCGGTGTGACTGTTTCAATTCCAATCATCCCCAAGAGAGAGCGTCTGATAAAAAGCTGGTTATAACTTAGCAAATCTGATTTTAACACTTTCCTAAATATTTTTGTTGTTGTTAAGTTCCCTCAAGTTGATCCCAACTCATGGTGACTCTGGGGATGAGACATCACCAACCCTCCCTATCTTCCACTTCTCTGCTTAGATCCTGTAAATTCATGCCTGTGATCTCCTTAATAGAGTCCATTAATCTAGCATGCACTCTTCCTCTCTTTCTAAATCCTTCCACCTTTCCTAGCATCATTGTCCTTTCCAGTGAGTCGTTCCTTCTCATGATGTGACCAGAGAATGACAACCTCAACTTGATCATCTTCGCTTCCAGGGAGATTTCTGGCTTGATCTGTTCTAGGGCCCATTGGTTTGACTTTTTGACTGCCCATGGTATCTTCAGCACTCTTCTCCAGCACCACATTTCAAATGAATGGATTTTCTTCTTATCCACTTTCCTCACTGTCCAGCTCTCACAACCATACTTGTTAATGGGGAAAACAATGGCGTGTACGATTCTGACTTTGGTGCTAAATATGCTTTCTTTTGTGCTAAATGTTTTGTGCTAAATATGCTGACTTTTGTGCTAAATTTCACCCTAACTATACAGAAGTAGAAACATGTTGCGGTAATTTGTCATTCTCATTATGAAATGTTTGTACTATATGAAGGCTGCTATTTGTAGTTCTCCTTTCCATGGCTTAGTCCCTAAGGCTCTGTGTACAATAAGAGAGTTTCCTACTTGGCCTATAGTTTTCGCAGGAAGTTGAGGATTATTCTGCAATTTTCCCCCTTATCTGCTCAGCGCATGCATCAGTTATGCAGACTCTATCCTGTTCTTTCTTGAGGTCCATGCCGATCTCAAGTGACATTGTTAAGTACAGCGCTTCCCTCTTCCTCCCACTCTTATTTTTAAGGCTTATTTAAAATGTTAGTTGTAGAAGTTCAGCTAAAATATATACCATGTAGATACAAGCTGGTATTTTCCCTTTGAAAAAGCAGAAGTCTTCTTTAAATGAAGAAAATGGAAAATAGCACAATTGCTGACAAACAAAAGTAAATTGACCAAAGAGCAAAGTTTCTTGCTTCTGATGTATTTAAGAGAGCCAGTTAGGGACACCATTAGAATGAAGTGCAGTTTTCCCCTGATGAAATTAGGGGAGGTTGATGCTCTCCATGAGTCCTTAGCATTTGCTGGGAAATACTGACTCCCCTTAGATAATCAGGGAGTGAAAAGTCAACATGGGGAGATGGGCAGAGAAACTGAATAAATTTTTTGCATTGTCCTGTACTGCAGGAAATATTGAACAAATGCTCATCCATTAACTGTTTTTGAAGTATGTGGAGAGATCTTGTAGCACCTTTCAGACTAACTCAAAGGTCTCAAAGGTGCTACAAGATCTCTCATATGGATTCTGCAGACTAACACGGCTATATCTTTCAATCCTACCATTATTTTTGAAGTAGGATGACAGCAAGGTATCTGAAGAACTAAAGTCAAATAGAAATGGAGAAGTGGAAGTTGTTAAGGTTGTCTGACAAATTAAAAATGACCAGAATGTATTCACTCACAAACTCATTAGAATCATAGTCTTGGAAAAGATCCCTTCGGCCATCCAGTCCACCTCTTGTCATGCAGGAAGACAAAGTCAAAACACTCCTGACAAAACAATCTAGTCTCTGTTTAAAAACTTACAAAGAAGGTGACTCTACCACACTCCAAGGGAGCATGTTCCACTGCTGAACAGTTCTTACCATCAGAAAGTTCTTCCAAATATTTAGGTGGAATCTCTTTTCCTATAGTGTGAATCCATTGTTCTGTGTCCTAGTCTCTGGAGCAGTGAAACTTGCTCTATCCTCAGTATGACATTTTTTACAAATATTTAAACATGGCTATCATATCACCTCTTATCTAGGCTAAACATACCTAGCTCCTTAACCCACATTGTTTCCAGACCTTTCACCATTTTGGTCGCCGTCCAGCTTGCACACATCTTTCTTGAACTGTGGTGCCCAGAACTGGACACAGTATTCCAGGTGAGGTCTGACCAAAGCAGAATGGAGTGGTATTGCTTCCTTTGAACTAGACTTTATATTCCTGTTAATGTAGTCTAGAATCACATTGGCTTTTTTAGCTGCTTCATCACATTGTTGACTCATGTTCATGTTTATTATGACTCCTAAACCTTTTTCACGTGTACTGTTACTGAGCCAGGTGTCACCCATCCTATATCTGTGCATTTCATTTTTTTTCTGTTTTAAGTGTACCTTACATTTCTCCCTGTTGAAATTCATTTTGTTAGTTTTGGCCCAGCTCTCTAAGCTGTTATGGTCATAGAGTCATAGAATCAGAGAGTTGGAAGAGACCGCAAGGGCCATCCACTCCAACCCCCTGCCATGCAGGAAATCTAAATCAAAGCATCCCCGACAGATGGCCATCCAGCCTCCTCTGTTTAAAGACCTCCAAGGAAGGAGACTCCACTGCACTCCAAGGGAGTTTATTCCACTGTCGAACAGCCCTTACTGTCAGGAAGTTCCTCCTAATGTTGAGGTGGAATCTCTTTCCCTGTAGCTTGCATCCATTGTTCTGGTTCCTGTTCTCTGGAGCAGCAGAAAACAAGCTTGCTCCATCCTCAACATGACATCTCTTCAAGTATTTAAATAGGGCTATCATATCACCTTTTAACCTTCTCTTCTCCAGGCTGAACATCCCCAGCTCCCTAAGTCGTTCCTCATAGGACACCGGCCTTGTTAGCTGCCGCATCGCACTGTTGACTCATGTTCAATTTGTGGTCTACTTGGACTCCTAGATCCCTTTCACACATATAACTCTCATTCAGCCAGACGTCACCCATCCTATATCTGTTCATTTCATTTTTCCGTCCTAAGTGCAGTACCTTACATTTCTCTGTGTTGAAATTCATTTTGTTAGCTTTGGCCAAGCTTTGTAATCTATTAAGGTCATTCTGAAGTTTGATTCTGTCCTCAGGAGTATTAGCTATTCCTCCTAATTTGGTATCATCTGCAAATTTGATAAGTATACCCCCAATTCTGTCATCCAAGTCATTGATAAAGATGTTGAATAGCCCTGGGCCCAGGACAGAGCCCTATGGGACCCCACTGGTCACTTCTCTCCAGGAGGAAAAAGAGCCATTGTTGAGCACCCTTTGGATTTGGCTGGCAACCAGTTCCAGATCCATGTAACAGTTACATTGTCTAGCCCACATTTCACTAGCTTGTTTGCAAGAACATCATGGGGAACCCCATCAAAAGCCTTACTGAAATCAAGATATACTATATCCACAGCATTCCCTTCATCTAACAAGCTGGTAATTTTTGTCAAGAATTTGAAGGGTTAAAACATAGCACACAGGGAAATGCTTGATGTGTGTGTGTTTGGCCATGAGCATTCAGCAGAGTGACAAGGCTGATCAGCACAGCTGAAGCTCATTGGCTCAAGGACCCTTCAGTGCCCAAGTGCACGTAGCCCTGGATGATGAAACCATGTGTCTGGATTGCACAGGAGACACATGACATGGTTACACACCTGAACTCACTGGGTTTGGGAGACCACATGGTCTGGAGGCTATATAAGCCCAGGGGTTGCAAGGGTGTGTTGTGGGTTTGTAGAAAGAGTTGGATTGGTATGGTTTGGAGTTTTAGAGATCTAGTTTTGTATTATAGCACTGTGAATAAAGAGCACTTTGAGGACTTAGTTTCTCTGGTGGTTTATCAGTGAAGCTACAGCATCGGTTTGCTGTGTGTCCCCGGAGGTTCCTTCATTGCTGCAGTTCCTGGAAGACATCCAGTTGCTGTCATCCCAATTGGACTTTGGAGCCACGCTTCGGCTTCTGGAAATTTGCCAGCTCTGCTCCAAGGGTCTGATTTAACCCCAGAACTCGTTTGAGTTGCTGACAGTGGTTGTTGGACCTCAGCAGTTGCGCTGACAATTTTATCAAAAAGAGATTAGATTTGTCTGGCATGGCTTCTTTCTCTGAAACCTGTGTTGACTTTTTGGCATTGCGTTCTAAATGTTCACAGACTCTCTGTTTAATGATCTGCTCTAGAATCTTTCCTGGTATAGATGTCAGACTAACTGGACGATAATTGCTGGGATCCTCTTTTTTTCCCCTTTTTGAAGATGGGGACAACGTTTGCCCGCCTCCAATCTGCTGGGATTTCTCCTGTTCCCCAGGAGTTCTCAAAGATTATTGCCAATGGCTCTGATATTACATTTGCCAGTTCTTTTAATACCCTTGGCTATACAGTGGTGCCTCGGGTTACGAAATTAATTCGTTCCGCGGCTAATTTCGTAACCCGAAAAACCTTCGTAACCCGAATTGCCATAGGCGCTAATGGGGAAAAAAGCCGCGGCTCTGCCGTGGCTCCATTTAAACAGCGCCGGAGTTTTTTCGTAACCCGAAAAAACTTTCGTAACCCGAAACAATAAATCCCTATGGGATTTTTTCGTATCCCGAAAAATTCGTAACCTGGGTATTTCGTATCCCGAGGTACCACTGTAGTTTGTCTGGTCCTGGAGATTTATGTTTGTTTAGATTAACCAGATATCCCTGTACTATCTCTTTACTTATTCTGGGCTGAAATTCCCCTATTCTATCCTCAGCTCCATTATCCTCAGGTTGAGCACCCTTTGCCTTTTCTGAGAAGACTGAGGTGTAATAAGGAGACCTTGGTCTGGGGAATTTATCATTAGCTGAAATAGAGGAGCGGTCTCTGTCCTACGTATACGAAGGTAGCCAAGGTAATAGGTCAACAGAGACAAGTTTTATGGAAACTGAATACTGTTTATTATTCATTCACACATAAGACAATCATACACTCACACAATCATCCAAGAACTCAGGAATATAGTAAGTTAGCGCTGGATAGATAACATGAGGCTTTCTAATGGGAATATTCACCTGTACTGGCGGTGCTCCAGGATTGATGAAGACTCAGCAACACGGAGGGGAAGGAAGGGAAGGGGAGTGGATGGAACTATATCAGAATCTGACCCACATGAAGCCTGTCTGGATTCTAACATGGAACAATGATAAAATATTTGAGAGACCTTAAATAGGCAAAAATCTTGCCTCAGACGAAAAGTTGTTTCCACATTTCAAAGCAAAGCCAAATCTACATGTTAAAGATTGCTTGATCTAGAGAAGTCTTCAAGGTGAGAATGGTTCTGGCCTGGCAAAGCATCCTGGCCATAAATCTGCCTCAAAGGTGTGAATGACTCTTTTTTGTTGGCAACTCCTATCTGGGCCTCTTTAATCAATAGCCTAGGTGACCTGTCCATCTTGCAGTGATGGAGAACTCTGTGTCAGGTATCCCATCAGGCACTCTGCATAGGGTCATCAGAAGAAAAGTCATCCACATTTAGGATTTTAAGGCACCAATGCTGGTAACAGAGGTAAAGAAAGTGTTGAGTAGTTCAGCCTTTTCTCTGTCTTCTGTTAGCATTTTGCCATCTTCTCCATGCAGTGGCCCTACCGTTTCCTCCTTCTTCCTTTTGCTGCGAACATATCCAAAAAAAACCTTTTTGTTGTTCTTAACCTCTTGAGTTCATTCTGTGCTTTAGCTTTTGTGACTTTACCCCTACAAATGCCTGCTATTTCTTTGAATTCCTTTTTTGTGATTTTCCCCTTTTTCCATTTCTTATACATGTTCCATTTAAAACTTAGCTCAGTTGAGAGTTCCTTAGTCATCCATCCTGGTTTCTTCAGTCATCTCCCATTTTTCTTCCTCTTTGGCACTGTTTGAAATTGTGCCTTCAGTATCTCCCCCTTGAGAAACTCTCATCCATCTTGACCTCCCTTCTCTTTTAGTTTTCCTGACCATGGGATCAATCCCGGTATTTCTCCAAGTTTACTTAAATCAGCTTTCCTAAAGTCTAGAATGCGTGTTTGACTATGCCTGGCTTCTCCTTTCCATTGTATAAAAAACTCCAGGAGAACACCACTTGCACCCCATTAACCAAGTCATCCCTGTTGGTTAGGATCAGATCCAAAATAGCTGATCTCCTTATTGCCTCTTCCACCTTTTGGACAATGAAATTGTCTTCCAGGCAAGTGAGGAATTTGCTAGACCTTGAGGATTTTGAATTCTGATCCTGCTTTCTGGGATATCAGCTATCCCTTCTAATTTTTTGCCATCTGCACAATTGATAAGCATGCCACCTATTCCATCATCCAAGTCATTGATAATCTTTGGGTTTGGTTGGTCGGTCAACCAATTGCCAATCAACCTACCATTAGCATTGTCTAGTCCACATTTTACTGGTTTATGTGCAAGAATATGTTGTAGGACCTTGTCAAAGGCCATACTAAAACCAAGATACACTACATCCACAGCATTTCCTTCATCTACCAGGTTTGTATCAGTAAAAGAGATCAGATTAGCCTGGCATGACTTGCTTTTTGGAAAACTATCTTAACTTTTAGACAGCATTCCTTTCTAAATGCTTACAGACTCTCTGTTTCATGATCTTTCCTGGTATTGACATTGGGCTAACTGGATGGTAATTGTTCCCCCCCACTTTTTTTTTTTTAAAGATAGGCACAACATTTGCTCTCCTCGTCTGGGCAAAGAACTTTAAATAAAGATATTAAAGAACTTCAATAGAAAATTAATGATTTAATTAAAAATGCAAGCTGTCAGTTATTAGTCATCCTATTGAAGGATTGAAAAGTAGCCAATATAACATCAGTACTTGTAAAGTGATCCAGGGCTAGTCAGATTCAGGATATTAAGAGCTCTTAGCATCTGAAAAGCACAATTAATGTTAGAAGGATTAATCAGCATGAATTCTTCAAAGGGAGATACAAGTTGAGCTTCCCTTATTCAGAATTCTGAAATCCAAAATATTCCAAAACCCAAAGCTTTTCATGGGTGGCTAAGACAGTGACACCTTTGTTTTCTGATGGTTCAGTGAACACCAACTTTGTTTCATGCACATAAAAATGTATAAAATTACCTTCAGGCTTTGTGTATAAGGTTTATATGAAGCATAAATGAATTTTGTGTTTAGACTTGGGTCCCATTTAAAGATATCTCATTGTGTACATATATGCAAAACCAGGTATTCCAAAATCCAAATAAAAATCCAAAATACAGAAGACTTCTGGTCCTGGTCCTTCTGGCATTTTGAGTAAAGGATACTCAACTTGTCCTGCCTTGTCACCCTTTAGGCTTGCTTAGACATATCAGCAGACATGTAGTTAGAATAATGCAATATTTACAACTTCCAAAGACTTTTGACAAAGTCACTATAGAAGAAATAATCTTGACAGATACAAGGGAAGGAACTTAGATATAAATAATGGTTTAATGAACAGGAAGTGAAGGGTAAATTTAGACAGGCAGTTTTTACAATGAAAGGAAGTCGTTGTATTCAGACTAATATGTCATGTGGGTAAGGTAGCAAAATTTAAATGCAGTAAATTATTCAGGACAGGGTAACCCCAAATTATTTCTGCAGTGCTGATGCAGCCTAAGTTCTCTTTCCTGGTTAACTCCTTCAGACTCAACCAGTATAGAGATTTTTTGGTTTGGTTTGGTTTGTTTCAGTGTAGAAAACATTTCTGCTTGTTTGCCTCAAACATTTTGTTGTCATGTTGCCCATTCCCCTAGTCTTCATAGATCATTTTGGAATTTGGGGTTTTCTCTATGGCACGGTACATACCACCAACAAGCAGTGTACCAGCGCCGATTCTAGGGTTAGGGACTGCACGGCAACCGCGTGGTCCCTAACCCAAGTACGTGTGGGAGGTGTAACAATGGCGGCGGCCTGTGTACATGGGCGCCACCATTGTTACGTAAGTGCTGCGCAGCGTCCACATGTTGCTGCGTGACACTTACGTAACGAGTACTTGTTATGCTACCCTTGTGGCTCTAAAAGAACCCAGTTTTTCCGGGTTCCTTTTCCTCCGTAGGGAAGCTGCGTGGTTTGGCGCCTGTGGCTTCCCTGTGGAGGAAATTAGGCTGCCAGCAGGCCGCCTTTTTCAGGTGGTCTGTCCTGCACCTTTGATTCCTTTTACTGCTAGCTGGTACTTGTTCTCCCCATTTTATCATCAGAAGAGCACTAGTGTGTGTGTGTGTATGTGTGTGTTTTAAACGTATTTTGCATTCAGCAGTCTGTAGCACAAAGGGTTAGTCAGGAAGTGACTGTGTTAGACTGATATAATGGAAGAACCTTGAATGGTGTTTAAAAAAAAATTCCCAGGGCTTATCCACAGTTTAGTCTCTACCCCTAGTGATTCACTCCGCATGTAATGCTTTCTGTGTGTATGTGTCTTCAAGTCACCTCTCAGTGTATGGTGAACCCATGAACTTCATGGGCAAGAGATACTCAGAGGTGAATTTACCAGTTTCTTTCTCGCCTCTCCTCAAGGGAGGTACAACATGTTAAAATACAAAACAGAGTTGTTGTTTTTAAATGGATAAATTATTTATATTAAGGAAAGATAAGGATCTGAACAATTTTGTGAAGCATTGGAAGGAAGTGACAATATTTCAGAAATAAAAATGACATTTATAAGCATTGAAGAGTAACATAAGAAACAGTGTCTGCGGCTGCCATCTCTGAAGACGCCAGCCACAGATGCTGTTGAAACATCAGGAATAAACTCTTCCAGAACACAGGCACATTGCCCGAAAAACCCACAAAAACTATGGGTGTGGTCGTGAAAGCCTTCAACTTTACAATGTGATCATTGCTGTAAGTGTTAATACAAGGTACATAGTGTGACACATACTCCATAGAATTACAAAAAATATAAAGAAACAGATATGGATTATAAATTGTGATAAATAATATAAAGTGAAAAGATGTATAGAGTTATATATAATTATTTTTATTAAATTGTAGGATGTGATGTTTAAAGAGGCAGATTTCAGGAGGAAAATATGGTTTAGGGTGGATGTGATGGGATAACTTGATGCACAATAATGTTTATATTGGTGTATAAGAAAATGGACATGGAAATATGGTATTGTGCAATAATATGGAAAATAAAAATCAGTTAAAAAAACACATAAAACCAACAGTTAAAATACAGTACTATAAAGCTATTAAAACACATCGGCCTTACCAGATCCAGTTAAAGGCCTGCCTTGGAGATGTATGCTCCTTCAGATATTGTGAGATCTCAACTTTATCTCCAGTATAGCCATTCATGAGGGATGATAGGAGTGACAGTCCAATGAGTTCTGAAGGGTCAGATGTCCTTCATCCCTGCTCTGCCTGGTTCAGTATTTTGCAAAGCAAAGACCTCAAGCAAGGTTGAGGGCAATACCCTCTTTTACTGTTTGCCTTTGAACAACATGTTTAGTAATACAGTACTGTATGCAGTCTCTGAGCACTTCATTTTGTCTTTATTTGTTTTGTTTATGATATTTATAAGCTGCCCTATAACAGGAAGTTCTCAGGAAAATTTATAGACTAGAAATGAACAAGTTATAATCATCAGCAGTGAAACAAATAATGCAAAGCATGTAAAGCCAGTTCAACATTAATATCTGAACCAAGGAGCAGAGAATGAAAAGCTAAGAACTAAAATAGACTAAAATATACAGCGAGAATTGAAAGGCTTGGTAAAATAAAAAGAGTGTTGCTTGGCACTAAAAATACACTAGAGTAAAGCAACAAACTAGTCTAAAGTCGAAGGCTTTCATGACTGGCATCCATAGTTTTTTGTTGGTTTTTCGGGCTATGTTCTGCTAGAACATGGCCACATAGCCTGAAAAACAACAAACTAGTCTGCCTGAAGAGCCATTTGTCATCTGGACATCTAGCCATTGACAGGCCTACCATTCTCCTTGATTTTGTTTAACATGTTTTAAAGCAATGTGTGACACTTAGTTGTTGTGTGCCTTCAGGTTATTTCTGACTTATCATGTGAGTCATTTATGGGATTGTAAATTAGGAGGAGTAGCTAATACCTAAGAGGAGAGGAACAAAATTCAAAATGACCTTAATAGATTAAAAAGCTGGGCCAAAACTCAGGGAGAAATGTAGGCAGAAAAAATGAAATGCACAGATATAGGATGGGGGACACCTGCCTTGACAAGACTACATGTGAAAGGGATTTTGGAGTTCTAGTAGACCACAGGTTGAACATGAGTCAACAGTGTCTTCCAACTCAATGATTCCATGTTATCAGAGGAGGTTTGCCATTGCCTTCCCTTGAGGCTGAGAGGATGTGACTTGCCCCAAGTCTCCTATTGAGGTTCATATCCAAGTGGGGAATTGAACCCTGTTCTCCAGGGTCATAGTCTAGTGCTCAAACCACAACTCACATGATATGCAGCCGTTAGGTTCTCCCCAAGAATGATAAAACAAAAAAACAGATTGAAACTACACAATTACATGGAAATAGATAAATTCCAATATACAGTATGTTAAAAGGTCAGTCATGGGAGAAATTCAAACTAGAATGGGATCCACTGATAAGCTACTTAACAAAGGAATGAAGCAAAAAAGCTGTAATTGGCCTGATGTAAGAAGGGAAAGTGATGAAGTAAAAATAAGTGTGAAGAAGTATGAGATATATAGATTTAACAGACGGAAAGGGTCTAGGAAGACATAATTTGTCTTTATTTGTTGTAGATGTTGGTTTTTATATTTATTATTATTATTATTATTATTATTATTAGGAAGATTAATGAAATGTAATCTTCATCCTCATCTCGGTTATAAAACCAATCCCAGACCAATATTTCATATTCTGGCTTCTTTTGAATTTAGTTGCCATTGTTCATGGTACAGAAAACCATGCTTAATTGGAGGCATCTTGGTTTGTTTTTAGCTTATGCAAATGATTGGAGTAGGTTGCATGTGCACTGAGAGTATTACTTGTCTCTTAATTGAAATAGGTAAAATATAATTCATGTAATAAGAACTTTAAATTAAACTTTTTTCATTGCCTGATTAAGCAAAATAATACAAATATTCCTTTTTCTAAAGGAGGAAATGGGCAGTGCTTCTCAATTATTTTCTGTCATGTCCCCCCTAGGAAGAAGAAAACATTTCGCGCCCCCCGCACGACTGTAAATAGTATTTGCCGAGGTCAAATGAGCCCCCCTTTACAGAGCCTCGCACCCCCCTTTATGGAGCCTCGCGCCCCCCTAGGGGCACGCCCTACTATTTGAGAAGTACTGGATTAAGGAAACAAGCCATTAAAAGAGGTTTAGGAGAAGGAAACTGTTTCAGGAAATGATGCAGCCTCATCTCTGGTGCAGAAGCCCCTTTAAACCGCATCAGAGGAAGAGACATTTGCTAGTTGAACGTTGTAGTCCTATTGTAACTCCCATTGAACAACATGGCATGAGTTTCTGAGTTAACATACCAAGTATGAGGCTGTGATTCCGCCTGTCCCTGCTCAGAAATATCCAGCCATACCTTGGCTGTGGGGATAGAACAGGAATGGAAATCGGCTTTGGATAGCATTTGTTGTTGTGTGCCTTCAAGTCATTTCTGACTTACGACGACCCTAAGGCAAACCTATCATGGGATTTTCCTGGCAAGATTTGTTCAGACAAGAGTTGCCATTGCCTTCCCTCACCTGGAATACTATTTCCAGTTCAAAATGGTGAAGGGTCTGGAAACCACGCCTTATGAACAGCAACTTAGGGAGATAGGTATGTTTTGCCTGGAGAAGAGAAGATTAAAAGGTGGTATGTTTCAATATTTGAAGGTGTGTCACATTGAGGATAAAGCAAGCATGTTTTCTGCTGTGCCAGAGAATAGGGCATGGAGCAGTGGAAGCAAACTTCAGGAAAAGAGATTCCACCTCAACATTAGGAGGAATACACTCCCTCGGAAAGTGATGGAGTCTCCTTCTTTGGTGGTCTTTCAATAGAGGCTAGATGGCCATCAGTCAGGCGTGCTTTGATTTTATACTTCGGCATGGCAGAGGGGTTGGGCTGGATAGTCCTTGAGGTCTCTTCCAACTCTGTGATTCTATGATTCTGTAGTTGCTTTGTTGAAAAATCAACATGTGCCACAGGGGATGGGGAGAGAATAAAATAGTCACAGCAGTGCCTGTTTACTGCTGCAGAGAATAACCCAGAGCAATGGATTCAAACTACAGGGTCCCCCCCCCACCATCTTTTATTATTTATTTCATAAATAAAATCCACCTAAACATTAGGAGGAACATCCTGACAGTAAGAGTTGTTTGATAGTTTCCACTTTAGAGATCTGTCAGAAGTGCTTTGATCGTGTGTTCCTGCATGGCAGGGGATTGGACTGTATGGTCCTTATGGTCTCTTCCAACTCTATGATTCTATGGCTCTGTGATTTCCCTGAGGCTGAGAGCATGTGACTTGCCCAAGATCACCCAATGGGTTTCATGGTCAGGCTGGGAATTGATTGTCTCCAGAGTCGTTGTCCAACACTTAAACCACTCTGGCTTTCCTTTGGTAGCATTGCTGATCACAATGAATACTGGGAGCTTAGTCTGGAGCGGTGCATGATTCTCACCTTGCAACAGAGCAATGCAGTCTGATAGGGAGGATAAAGCAGATGTGTGTCTCCCATTTTACTTCTTGCTCTCTACACTTGGAGCAAGACTGTGATAGCTCTAATCTGAAAGCAGACCAGGTATGCCTGACCTCAGCTACAGATACAGGTCCTTGACTTTGCCACTTTAGCCACTCTTGGTATGCGTGTTCCCTTTCAAAACTATCATCGACATACTTGTGTAAAGTGGCTTAAGTGTTTGTACAGGTTGGTATGCAAGTTTGAAATTACCTAAAGCCCTTGAATTCAGTGCTGGGTTAATAGATACATCTCTATCTGTATTTGAAAACCCTATTCTTGCCAACAAAAATGAATCCACCCAAGCTGTTCTTTTTGCCTGTGCTATGTGATTTATTGCCTGTGAACTGCAGAGGAGGTGTTTCTTTCTAGACTTTTATGTCCATTGCAAAGCAACACTTGAGTACCACCAGTTTAAACTTCAGAGAGTGTGAATACTCAGTAGTTTGGCACATTATACCCACCAGGTGTATTTTTTTAACAGTGCATCTATGAATGCACCCATTTATAGTGAAGGCACAAGATCACATCTGATCATGGAAGCTAAGCAGAGTCAGGCCTGGTTAGTACTTGGATGGGAGGCCACCAAGGAATACTAGATGCTGTATGATATATTTCGGAAGACAGCTATGGCAAATCACCTCTGAGTATTCCTTACCTAAGAAAGTTCTGTGAAATTATTGGAGTTGCAATAAGTCAGCAGGTGACTTGAAAGCACATACATACACATACATGCATGTATGAACCACTAAGCTGAATATAGACATTCAATTATAGCAGCAGCTTCTCCTCCTCTTCCTCCAATTATATTCATTTATATCAGCTCTTTCCTGCAAAATTGGGACTCAAGGAGGCTAACACAAATTAAAACGAGAGATAAAAGCACATGCAAAGAATCATCATTAAAATGCATTTAATCTATCTATAGAATCAAAACCATTTAAAGCAAACCCATTAAAAAGATAAAAATAACTAAAGACAGCATCACACTCCACTGTTACAGCGCTGTTATTCCACTTTAACTGCTATGGCTGCCTCCTGTAAAATCCTGGGACTTGCAGTTTAAGGAGGAACATTTAGATTCTCAGCCAGAGAGCTATTGTTGGTGTTAGCTGCCCTCGAGTTGCTACCCACTCATAGTGACCCTGTGGATGAGATATCTCCAAAACTCCCTATCTTCCACTGCTCTGCTGAGGTCCTGCAAATCCATGCCTGTGACCTCCCTGATCTAGCATGTAGTCTTCCTCTCTTTCTATTTCCCTTTACCTTTCCTGGTATTATATGTCTTTTCTAGTGATTCGTACCTTTTCTAGCATTATTTGTCTTTCTTAGTGATCCGTGCCTTCTCATGATTGGCCAAAGTACGACAGCCTCAATTTGATTGTCTTGGGCGCTTTATAGACCGCCCAAAAGGGCGGTCTGCCGGCGCCCGTGTTTGCTGCGCCAGGGAACCGCAGCAGGCAAACCGCATGGTTCCCCCGCACAGCAAGAAGAACCTGCAAAAAGAGGGTTCTTCTTACGGTGCTGTTGTGACATCGCAAGGCGCCAATGGCGCCCTTGCGGCATCACAAGGGCGCTAAGACGTGCGGACGCTAGGCGTCCACCACGTCAAAATGGCAGCGCCCATCTGTATAGGGTGCTGCCATTTTGATACCCTCATTACGTGCAAGGCGCATCAAGAAGTGCCACCCCTCGCGCGTAATGATGGCGCCCAATAGGGCCCGTCCGGAACACGCCTTGGTTTCCAAAGAGAGTTCTGGTTTGATCTGTTCCAGGACCCATTTGTTTGCCTTTTTGGCTGTCCATGGTATCCTCAGCACTCTTCTCCAGTGTCACATCTCAAATGGATTGATTTTCTTTCTGTCTGCTTTCCTTACTGTCCAGCTATTGCATCCGTATATGGGAATGTGGGATACAATTCTAACTTTCATGCTTAGTTGTATATCTTTACTCTTTAGGATCTTGTCTAGTTCGTTCATAGCTGCCTTCCCCATTCCTAGTCTTCTTCCTATTTCTTGATTGCCGCTTGGCCATGTAAACCCACTGGGTGACCTTGGGCAAGTCATACTCTCTCAGACTCAGAGGATGGCAATGGCAACCTCCTGTGAAGAAACTTGCCGAGAAAACCCTGTGATTGGCAGATGCCTTAGAGTTGCCTTAATTTAGAAACAACTTGAAGGCACACTACAACAAACAATAAAATACCAGATTGAGATGGAAGGGAGATGGAAGGGAAGGACAAATTGTCCATACAGAAGGAACAGAAAGAAATTTGCTAGAATGGCTGCATGGAGGGAGTACAGATTAAATCTTACAGGGATGTAAGAATATAAAAATACATCTGGTGAGTAAGTGCCCTACTAGTTTACTAAACAGAATTTATCAGAGCTGGCTGCTGTGAACCAAAAGATAGGATGTACTTGTAATAAACTATAAGAGGAATGTAAAGGCATGAGGTTTTTGTGGATTCTCAGGGTTGTTCCTTCACTATAAAAGCTGGGCCAAAAGCAGTCCACTCTTCACCACTCTTGTGCATATTTTATCTCTTCTGATGGCTTTGTTGTTTCTTCTGGTTAATATGTGTTGATCTGGAAGTAATATTTCTGTTCACCACATTTTAAAAATAGCTATGTACATAGTCTTCTTAGTGATCAAAAGGAACAAGTTGAAAAGCAAAGATAAAAGACAGTGTTCATTGCAGCCAGGACCTCAGTATTCTCTGGCTACTGGAATTCTCTTCCTAATTCTTCTGCTTCAACTAAGCTTTGCGGAGTTTCTTTGCTATGCTTCTCTGCCCTTTTGAGTAAATATCCAATATCAGTGCTTTCTCAAATATGCTTTCTTCCAGGAACAGTGCAGCTGTAGCAGTTTCTTTTTGGGTTCTAAGAGCGTATGACGTTTTAAAGATGAGAATCTACTTGTAGCTTTTGTCGCTGTATTCTAGGTTTGAAAAGTCAGTGCAGGTTGAGTAAGTGTTCCTTATCCAGAATTCCAAAATATGAAGTACTCCAAAATTGTCTTACATGAGTGACTGAGATAGCAACACCTTTGCTTTCTGATAGTTCAGTGTACGCAAACTTTGTTTCATACACACATCATTATTAAAAATATTATGTATACAATTACCTCCAGACGATGTTTTTAAGGTTCTCCCTAATCTAACACAATAAAAGTGTTTACCAAAGGAAATTTGGGATGGTGGTGGTGGAATCAGGTGGCAGATCTAAAGCCAGAAATAAAGCAGGCATCTTTGTTGAAGTCACCTGTCACCCTTTATACCTCAAAATCCGCATGGACCATCCTGAAAATAACCTCTGCTATATTTCCCAAAAGCTGACAAAGTGGGCAACAGTATTCTGAGTGTAATTTATTCACTTGAATTTATTCCCAATTTCCATTTACAATCTTCATCTTAGAATTTTTTTATTCTTATTATACAGTGGGCCCTTGGTATATGCTGGGGTTTGGTTCCAGGACCCCCTGTGGATACCAAAATCCATGGATGCTCCAGTCCCATTAAATATAAGGAAGAGTAGACTGTTCTTCTTATATAAAATGACAAAATCATGGTTTGCTTTTTGGAATTTATATATTTTTGGAATATTTTCAAGTAATGATGCTTGAATCTGTGGATGAAAAGTCCAAGGATACAGAGGGCCGACGGTATAAAGCAGTGTTTCCCAAACTTTGGTCTTCCAAACGTTTGGACTTCAGCCCCCAGACGTCCAGACTATTGGACAAGCTGTCTGGGGCTTCTAGGAGTTGAAGTCCAAAACATCTGGAGGACTCTGTTTCTTTTTCTCAATGAGTGTCAAAGATACAGATTCTTTAATATTTCTTTTTGTCTGATGTCAAACTAGACCCTGGTTCCTCTTAGTTCTTCCTTTTCCCCTTGCAACTTTTCCTTTCCAGAGCTGTAACTTTTGGGATTTCTATGTGTTCATTAATGATCTTTCTCAAATGAAAGTGCATTTATAATGCTGTTTCCTTTTTTCTACAAAACCATTTCCCATGGAGGAAACTGTATTGTTTTGAAGTCCCATTCAGTACAATAGTACAGTGAAATGGGTGTCCCTTATATAAAAGGCAAAATCAAAATTTGCCTATGGGAATTTGTATATTTTTAAAAGTATTTTGAAACGGTGGATGCTTGAATCTGTGGATAAAAAATCAGTGGATAAGGAGGACTGAGTATATGCTGTTAAATTATAGTGACCCTATGGGAGACCTCCAAGGGACCCTGTTATTATCAGCTGTGCTCAGGTCTTGCAAACTCAGGGCCATGGCTTCCTTGTTTGAGTTAATCCATCTGCAGTGCAATCTTCCTCCTTTCCTACATCCTTTGAATTTACCGAACATTATCTTTTTCCCCCCAGCATATGATGTCTTGTGACATGTCCCAAGTATGAAAGCTCCAATTTAGTCATTTTGGCTTCTAGGAGAGGTTCAGGCTTAAATTGCTCTCTGACCTATTTATTTGTCTTTTTGAAATACATATGTTTCTAAACTTTCTTCAGTGTCTATCTTTCATATCCATCCATGGCCATTATTAGTCCTGCTTACCTCTAATGTTGGGAACCAGCATGATGTGGTGGTCTGAGCATTGGACTATGACTCTGGAGACCAGAGTTTGAATCCTTGCTTGGCCATGGATACTCACTTGGTAACCTTGGACAAATCACACATTCTCAGCCCCAGAAAACCCTGTGATAAGTTCACATTAAGAGTTGCTATAAGCTGGAAATGGCTTGAAGGCAACCAACAACGAAGGACTACAGACCTCCAAAATTTCCTGAGTTGAGTCTCTAATAGCTATACTTGTCATCTAAACCCAGCTCAACAGTTTATAACAGCGTTTACACGCGCAGGTGATAGCATTGTACAAAATGGATTGAGCTTTACTTTGTGTTACGTATCTTGGGAATTCTGCCTGTGATGGTAATTAGGATTTTAAATCAGATCCTTGGCTCTCCCCCAAACCCCCCAGCATTCCTAAATTCCTTTGGGGATAAAACATTTTAAAAAACATTTTAAACTGTGCTGTAGATATTACCTCAATGTGAATAAGCAAACTGCACATTAGAAATCAAGGGGCTCATGAGGAATAATTTTGTGTAGCTTGAAATTCAGGTGCTTTCTATGTTCTCTCATCCTGTAGCCTTTTGAATAAGATCAAAAGTAGTCATTGGTGGAATTCACCAAACCACCTTGGGTCTTATGCAAGGAAAAAGTGGGGATATAAATAAAATAAAATACAGTCACCCCCCACCCCACCCACCCCGGTCATTTTCACTGCATCTGAAGCCCTCCAAGGAAAAAACAGTTTTCTGCTTCCTCCAGTACTGAATTCCATGAAAACATGAAAGATTTTGTTTATAGGAGACACAGGGCCAAAACCACATGCAGAAATAATCCGTTCAAGACTGCTTTAACTGCCCTGGCTCAGTGCTAGGGAATTCTGGGAACTGTAGTTTGTTGTAGCACCAGACCCCTCTGAGAGAGAAGGCTAAATGTTCCCAGAATATACTAGCATTGGCCAGGTCAGTTAAAGTGATCTCAAACTGGATTGTTTCTGCAGTGTGTTTTGGCTCACAGTTTCCTATGTACCCCTACAATTTATTCTAGCCCCAACATTCTTTTTTAAAAGTGCTTTTTGAAAGAAGGGAGGAAGGAAAGAAAGAAACACAGGGGCCCCTCTAGTCACTTTCAGCTTCGTTTCAGGGGTTGGAGTCACCCTTAGAGGATCTTGTGGTTAGAAAAATGACCCTTGGAGCTGGCTCATCCCTGGGTAGTGGGTATTTTACTCTACTGTAAATTGCTTCTTATAAAAGGGTTGGAATCATGCAGTCCTCCTAGGGTTGCCATAAGTCAGGACCTCCAAACCGGGACAATGTAGGGAACATTTTTCAAATGTAGGACACGTTTTTAAAAATGGAGGACCGCGAAAAAATGGATGGTTTTTTTTTAAAATGTTAATCTAAATGCCTGTTTCTTAGGCATGATCAAAATGGAGGACATTTGGGCATTATTTCTAGACAGATGGCAGAAATGGACTTCCCTTTCTGGCAAAACCACCCCCGACCTCCATTCCAAAACACCACACAACAGCACATTTGGGCATTTCACATGGCTTTACTGAACATGGCCTTGCATCAGAGGCTTATTCCATAACCCAAACCCCTTGGGTTTAACACTTAGCATGGTTTAACATGGCTATGCATATTGAACATGTCAAGGTGGTTTCACTGTTCTTCCACAAAGTACTTCTCGAAGTGTGTGTCAAGGGACTTTGGTTTTTCTTCACTGCACATGAGTTTGTAAAAATCACAGCAATTTACATTGGCCTTGCCTCGAACCAAAAACCACACAGAAAAGGCACTTTGGAAAGTCACACTCTCTCAGCTTCTGAAACAGTGCATGCATGCCTCTCAAGCTGACCCACTCATATCATCTTCATCATCATCATCACCACCACACTATCACTGTCAAAGTAAGGGAGACTTGTTAGCATTAAAAGACCCCCAAAAAACTCACCTTGAGGCCTCTCTGGCCACTCACTCACACCCTCTCCCTCTCCTTTTCCTCCCCCTCCTTCTCCCCCTCCTCCATTCGCCTGGGGGCTGGGGCGGACGGGGCGGAGGAGGAAGAGGGTGGCAAGCGGCTGCGCGCAAGGCAGGGAGGGTGGCGCTGGCTCCGTCCGTCTTTGCCTCCTCCATGCTGCGGGCGGGCGCGAAGCCTGGGGCAAGGGGGCGGAGGGGAGGAGGGTGGTGCGGGGAGGCGCCTCCTCCACCCCCGGCAGGCCTCTCTGCCCTCCTCTTCCTCCCCGCTCCCGAGGAGGAGAGAGGGCAGCGAGGCCCTGCAGGCCGCAGCAACTTGGCTGCCAACTGGGGGGTCCTGGTTTTGGGGTTGCACCCATGCCGGGCCCCCAAAATCGGGGAAATTCACGTGTGCAGCGGGTTATGGCAACCCTAAGTCCTCCAGATGTTATTGTACTACAGCAACCAGCACTTGTCATCAGTTAGGCTTGCTAACTCTGGGAGTTGCAGTTCAATAACGTCACTGCAATTCTCACCCCTGCTTAAAGGGATAGGAGTTGACGTTTATTGCCCTTGTATGCATCTGCCTGCACTACATGCTATAGCTTCTTTTTACCTACCCAGCTCGCCTTTGTGGTATTTAGTTGCACATTAAACAAGTTTCCAATACAGTAGAGCTCATTGCTTAGTCAAATAAGCCCTGGTCCTTGTGGGATTTTTCTTGAATATGTGACCCGTTTGCTGGCTTTCTGCAAGTAAACATGAGAGAAGAAAGTTTTCCCTCCACTTAGACAGAGTGGGGTGGAAAGTCATTTAAGCTATTAAACTTTTGAGTTGATTATATTGTCACCAAACAGTTCTGCAATATTTTTTGTCTTCATCCGTGCTCCCTCAGCAAATAAACGTGAGATGTTGGGTGCAAATTATACGTGCTTTATTGTGCTTGTATGAAAAAAGGCTTGATGTACTTGTATGAAAAATGTTTATCACTGTAACTGGGGTGGAGTAGGAGGTGCACTTAGGTATCATCTAAAATGTTTTTTAGGTAGGAATGGCCTCGTTGTATTTTCCGCTTCTCCAAAGATCGAAGAGAGGATTACATCATATTAAAAATACAGTACAATACAAATATAAACTATAAAATGCTAACACTGAATTAAACATTCCTATTAATTCCTTAAAATATATAAGCCAACTGTAGTCCTATGGGCGACATTGGGAGTGGAGCATTAATTATGGTTTTATATAGAATCAGGTGGATATGCCTGCCGGAAGAGGTCCGTCTTAAGTGCCTTCTTGAAGGCATCTATGGTGGTAATAAGATGGATCTCTTCCCGTAAGCTATTCCATAATGGGGTGCTGTGGCTGTGAATGCTCTATGGGAATTACCATGTGCTCAAACATTTAAAACATG
The DNA here is from genome assembly GCF_019175285.1 of Sceloporus undulatus. Taxonomy (NCBI): domain Eukaryota; kingdom Metazoa; phylum Chordata; class Lepidosauria; order Squamata; family Phrynosomatidae; genus Sceloporus; species Sceloporus undulatus. The sequence goes on from NC_056524.1 coordinate 7,160,022, forward strand.
ATCTGTAGTGGATTCCTCTTAGGATCCTGTTGATATCTCTTTGGAGATGGCATAATTGACGCAGCAAGGGGTCAATGCAGTTACCGTCTGTAGCATCTGAGAGCCTTTCTGTTGTCACTGAACATAGGCAGTCATTTTTAGGAGCGATTGCGATAATCTGTGAAACTGTTTTAAAGCAATCTCTACAATTTTCACCCTTTTAATCCTGCGGAAAAGTGAGAATTCCCTTCTTTTTAAATGAGAAATTATTTTGCTATGAAGTATAATCTAGAGGTGTCCTTCATATCTGCTAATGTGTTAGACTACAATGGCATCGCTAGGGTTGGTGCCAACCCGTGCGAAAACTCATGCTGTCATCCTCAGGCTGCATGGCACCCGCTGCCCCAAGCAGGCCAATGGTTCCACAGAAGTAGATCAGGCCAATGTGGAAGGAAAAGGATGGCTCCTAAGGCATGTATAAGCAGGCAGGTGTGAGCACAAGCAGCAAGTAAAGGGGACCCGTGGTCTGCGATGTCTCTACACTAATGCACGAGCATGGGAAATTAAGCAAGTGAACTTGAACTCCTAGTACAACAAAGCAAATATGATATAATAGGCCTCACTGAACCTGGTGGGATGAGTCTCATGATTGGAATGTGGAAATAGAGGGGTATAACCTTATTAAGAGAAATAGGCCCACAAACAGGGAAAGGAGGAGGAATGCACTATATGTCAGAGAGTATTTACACCAGTGAAGGATCCAGGAATCAATCCTGGAAGCCAGGTGGAGAGCATCTGGATAAAAAAATAAAGGCGAGGGAAACAACAAGGATGTTACGGTGGGAGTCTACTACAGACCCCAAGTCAGACGAGGAATTGGATGATGCCTCTCTAGAACAGATGGCCACACACTCAGAAAGGGAGATGTAGTAGTGATGGGCGACTTCAACTATCCTGTATTTGCTGGAAGTCAAACTCAGCAAAATCCTCAAGGGCCTAGCAAATTCCTCACTTGCCTGGAAGACAATTTCATGGTCCAAAAGGTGGAAGAGGCAAACAAGGGGTCAGCTATTTTGGATCTGATCCTAACCAACAAGGATGACTTGGTTAAGGGGTGCAAGTGGTGGGTCCTTAGGTGGAAGTGACCATGTTCTCCTGGAGTTGTTGTATACAATGGAAAGGAGAAGCCAGGCATAGTCAGACACCATTCTAGACTTTAGGAGAGGGATTTCAGTAGACGTAGAGAAAATGCTGGGGTGTGATCCCATGGTCAGGATACTAAAAGAGAAGGGAGTTCGGATGGATGGGAGTTTCTCAAAAGGGAGATCTGAAGGCACCAATTTCAAACAGTTCCGTGAGAAAGAAAAACGGGAGGTGTCTCAGAAACCAGGATGGACGATAAGGAACTTTAACTGAGCTAAGTTTGAAACGGAACATGTATAAGAAATGGAAAAAGGGGGAAATCACAAAAAAGGAATTCAAAGAAATAGCAGGCATGTGTAGGGCAAAGTCAGAAAAGCTAAAGCGCAGAATGAACTCAGGCTTGCTAGAGAGGTTAAAAAGATAAAAGGATTTTTTGGATATGTCTGCAGCAAAAGGAAGAAGAAGGAAATGGTGGGCCACTGCGTAGAGAAGATGGCAAAATGCTAACAGAAGCAGAGAAAAGGCAGAATTACTCAACACCTTCTTTGCCTCAGTCTTCTCAGAAAAGGCAAAGGTTGCTCAACTGAGGATAATGGAGCAGAGGACAGAATAGGGAATTTCAGCACAGAATAAGTAAAGAGATAGTAGAGGAACACCTTGTTAATCTAAATCACTTTAAGTCTCCAGGACCAGATGAACTGGATGGCTGCACAACTCTCAACGCTAAGTAGGATAAATCAGAAAAAAACTAGTGGTAGGTGTAGTGATTTGAACAGACTACAACTCTGGAGACCAGGCTTCGAATCTTGGCCCGACCATGTAAACCCACTGCGGGACTTCCGGCACATCATACTCTCTCGCCTCAGAGGAGGACAATGATAAACCCCCTTTGAAGAAACCTGCCAGGAAAACCACCATGACCTTAGGGTCGCCATAATTCCGAAACAACTCAAAGACACACCACATCACACAATTGCTTGGAAAAGTCCCACATTTTGGACTACAACTCCCCGAATGGCTGGCTGGGGATTCTGGGAGCTGTAGTCCAAAAGAGAGACATTTCCAAGCTCAGAGAAAAAACACAAGATTAATAAATAAAGCAGTGTAGTTGTAAACTGACTATAAACTGTCATTCTCACTTGAGCTTTGGGTCTTATTGTTGAGTCGTTGTTGCGTGCCTTCGACTTATGGCAACCCATGATTTCTGCAAACAAGCTTGTAAAATGTGGGCTAGACAAAGTAACTGTTAAATGGATCTGTAATTGGTTGACCGGCCGAACCCAAAGGGTGCTCAACAATGGCTCTTTTCCTCCTGGAGGGAAGTGACCAGTGGGTCCCACAGGGCTCTGTCCTGGGCCAGTGTTATTCAACATCTTTATCAATGATCTGGATGACAGAATTGGGGGCCTACTTATCAAATTTGCAGATGATACCAAATTAGGGGAATAGCTAATACCCAGAGGACAGGATCAAGATTCAAAATGACCTGAATAGACTAGAAAGCTGGGCCAAAGCTAACAAATGAAATTCAAACACGGAGAAAATGTAAGGTACTTGCACTTAGGGTGAAAAAATAAAATGCACAGATTAGGATGGGAGAGACACCTGGTGAATGAAACTACATGTGAAAGGGATCTGGGAGTCCAAGTAGACCATAGTTGAACATGAGTCAACAGTGTGATGCGGCAGCTTAAAAAGGCCAATGCAATTCTAGGCTGCATCAATAAAAGTATAGTGTCTAGATCAAGAAGAGAAGTAATAGTGCCACTGTATTCTGCTCTGGTCAGGCCCCACTGGAATATTGTGTCCAGTTCTGGGCACCACAATTCAAAAAGGAATGAGAAACTGGAGCGTGTCCAGAGGACGGCGTACTAAAATGGTGAAAGGTCTGGAAACCTTGCCCTATGAAGAACGACTCAGGGAGCGGGTGGGATGTTTAGCCTGGAGAGAGAAGGGTTAAGAGGTGATATGATAGCCCTGTTTAATATTTAAAAGGAAGTCATATTGAGGAGGGGGCAAGCTTGTTTTCTGCTGCTCCAGAGAACAGGACCCGGAACAATGGATGCAAAGCTACAGGAAAAGAGATTCCACCTCAACCTTAGGAGGAACTTCTGACAGTAAGGGCTGTCGACAGTGGAACACACTCCTCGGAGTGTAGTGGAGTCTCCTTCCTTGGAGGTCTTTAAGCAGAGCCTAGATGGTCATCTGTTGGGAATGCTTTGATTGGATTTCCTGCATGGCAGGGGGTTGGACTGGATGGCCTGTGCAGTCTCTTCCAACTCCTATGATTCTATGATTCTATCTCCTTGCTGCCAACACCTGATAGATCAGGGCATCGAAGGGACTCTCCATGCTGTCTTGGTGTGCCTTGCTCGCAAGTCTCAAAGGGTCCAGGTGCCATCAGCAAAAGGAGAAGCCTCCAGGAGTTTACTCTGGCATGCCAACAATATTATTACTGTTGTTATTATTAACCTTTATTATAAAGCACTGTAAATTTACACAGCGCTGTACGATACAATTTTTTAATTGGACGGTTTCCTGCCCTCAAGCTTACAATCTAAAAAATCCTGGCCCTCATTCTTTCCACTGCTGGGTGGTGGACCAGGTTCTTCCCAGGACCGCAGTCTCCAGGGGTCCTGGTCTACCTACAGAGAGGCAGGACAGAACACTCTACACTGGAAGGCAGACATCCTTCCAATGACTGTCTCCTTCCTTGGAGAGCTATAAGCAGAGGCTGGATGGCCATCTGTTGGGTATGCTTGATTGAGAGTTCCTGCATGGCAGGGGGTTGGACGGATGACCCTTCTGGTCTCTTCCAACTCTATGTCTATGATCCCCCTCTAAGGTACCCAACATCCCCATGCCCCCTAGAAAACCCTTGCTTGATGTTGTTTTGACTGTTAACTATTGTCCACCGTATGAAAAGGGAAGGAATTTTTTTTTCTTGTTAAAGGAGCAATGCAGCTAGGAATAACCTCACTTGTTTTCCTCCCAGAAAGGTTTCATTTTGTGAAGAAATTTTAATCATTAAAGGGCTTGGTACCTCCCATTTTTCTTTGGCATCTTTCTTCCAGGGACACTGTTAGTAACTGATTTTCATTCTACCTCCAATCTATGGTGCAATCAGAGCTATAGAGATGGCCTTGAAAAACGGTACATCATTGCTTATTTGTGTGTCACAGGTAAGTGTGATTTCTGGGGAGCTCAGACAACTCTGCAAGTGTCAAGGGCTGGGATTTTTAATTCTGTGCTTATCATTCCAAACATCAAGGCCAAGTAGCAAAGGCCGATAACATGGAATCCTATATTCAGGTGGGTGGTTTAATGGCTAAAACAATTTACCATTGCCTGCTTAAAACATTTTACATGTGTATCTTGACATGTCTCAACAACGAATCCCTGTAATTGTGTGAGACATGATAATTACTCTCCCTGCAAGGCAATGGGTGCTGTTTACGATGCCCATTAGCTTTTCATTCAACATTTCCACACAGTTTGTTAACAAATCCATACACATAGAAAACTTCACTTCAGAGTTTCCTATAAGTATTAGGAGTCTGTTAGAAATTCATTACATATATTCCTTTGCTCATTGCTTTGTGCTGATGCTAAAGGGAGACCTAACAGCTGCTGTTCTCCCCAATTTATCTCTCCCCAAGGCCCTGATCAGGCTTTTAATAAGCATAGTCTAATGTGCTAGAGAACACCTTGAGGTAAGGTATGCTGCTTTTGAAATACTGCAGAGAAAGAGAAAAGCTTTTATAGTGGTGGTGGTGATATTTTGTGTGCCTTCAAGTCATTTCTGACTCATAGCAACCCAAGGTGAACCTATCACAGGTTTTTCTGGGGCTGAGAGTGTGCACATGTCCATGGTCCCCCCAGGTTTCCATGGCAGAGCAGGGACAGAACACTAATTTCCAGTTGTAGTGCTCAAACCAGTACACCACACTGGGGCTGTGCAGACAGCTATAATTATTCTCTGAATGAGAGCTTAGTAGATTCCCAAATGAATTATTCCCAGGCTAAAATAAAGCTATTGTAGAACATTGAATTGGAAGAAACCACAACGATCATCATATCCAACCCCCTACCATGCAGGACCCAGAATCAAAGCACCCCCCGAAAAGATGGCCATCCAGACTGTTTGAAAACCTCCAAAGAAGGAGATTCCACCACACTCCAAGGGAGTGTGTTCCACTGTCGAACAGCTCTTACTGTCAGGAAGTTTCTCCTAATGTTTAGGTGAAATTTCTTTCCGTAGTTTGAATCCATTGCCCCAGGTCCATTCTCTGGGGCAGCAGAAAACAGCTTGTGCCATCCTCAGTATGACTCCTTCGGTAATTAAACAGGCTGTCTATATTACCTCTTACCCTTCTCCACGCTAAACATACCCAGCTCCCATTTCACCATTTTGGTTTGTCCTCTAGACAACTCCAGCTTCTCAACATCCTTTTTTTTTTTTTTTTTTGGTAGTTTTATTTTCTAGAAAATGACAATTGGGCAGGAACATAAACAGAGGTGCTATTTAATGGCAAAAGTAATTAACTTAAGCCTTAACAGACGGCCCCTGTGCCAGCCTGGGGTGAAAGTAGGGCTAGATAGGGCTGGGCGTCCACCGCCCAGCCCTACCTTCACCACCCGTGTGCCTGGCCCAGCATGTCAAGTGTATTGCTGGTGCCCAGTTACATCTCTCTTCTTGCTCACACCTGCCTGCTTATACACTTTTGCCCTACACTTTCTCCAAAGAACTGGGAGCCTCTGGGTTCCTAGGCACTTTGCTAGCCCAGCAACTTCCAAGGCCAGACTTGCTTGGCCTTAATAGCAGAAATATGTCGAGTACCACTGTATCACTCTGAAAACAGTTAATTTCATCTGATTTTTGGCAGCTAAGCTGTGTCAGGGATGGTGGTAGTACTTGGCATGCCTTAGGAGCCTTGAAAGGAAACTGGTAATGGTAGATCCCTGAGCCCAGTCCAGAATGTAGTCTGGTTTGTCAGGTAATGATATTATTGTAACCGTGTAGTGTCAGGAGGGGACTAGTTTATTGTGTCGCATAATGAGGCTTTCCCATCTATGCTTTCTTCTTTGTTTTCAGCTGTGGGATTGGGCTCATGGTGCTTTCACATGACTCTAAAATATGAAATGCAGGTCAGTATGGGTTCATGTGTGCACAGAGCTTTTCTGTGTCCCTTTCCTTGGTGTCTTGTTCCTGGAATTCCTTTCGAGGTGGTAGTGTATAAGTATTTACTGTATTAAATCTAAGCAAGTATCTGTGTTACAGTATACAAAATAAAAAAAAAACTGATGGTAAAAGTGTTGGTATAAGGACATCAGGAGTCCTGGAAATAATACAGGAGGCCTGACAAGCCTAGGAGGGGGGGGGAAAATGCATTACTAAGGGCAAGGGGGTTTCAGCTGGAACTAGGACTGCCTTAGCTACTTGGCTTGTCAGGCCTCCTGTGTTTTTCCAGGACTCCTGAATGTCCTTTATACCAAACACCTTTTACCCTCAGTTTTATTTTTTATTTTGTATAATGTAACACAGATACTTGCATGACACAGAGACCAGGAAATGAGCTATGAGGAAAACTCCAGCTTGGATCTGTCCTCTGGCCGAACTCGCTAGATGGCTTGTTGGTAAGCTTACAGTTTCACCATGGGCATGTCCTTCCACAGTGTGGGAATAAAATTAATTCCTTTTGAAACACTGTTGTAACAGTCTCTTTTTTGCACCTGGCAAAGACATTTTCATCTTTTCATGAGTTTTTTACCATCTGAAGGTTTTATTACTACAGCTTTTATCCTCACTATTTATTTGTATTTTAGTCTTATTGCAACAGCTGTAAGCCACTCCAAGAACTATATATTAAAAACAAGTATAAAAATTGATTGACTAAATTGAAGTCAGGTCATGTATGTAATGCACTCTAATCAAGCTACTATTACATCATAGTAATCACAAATTAGCATTTATATTGGATAATGCTAGGTGCTTAGTACAGTTATCATGGGATGCACTGTTTGCTCCCCTGGGCTGTATATTATATAGCCAAGGTTCTGTCATCTGCGTAGGGTGAGGCCCATAATTCTTTTATTCCAGGAAGTGAGTACTTACTACTTAATCAGTGAGTAATGTTCATTATTTTCAGCTGCTGTAGGGTCCAGCTTTTGTCAGACCTGGGAATGTCTTGACAAAATGTGGAATAATTTCCTTCTCTGTTTGCTTCACATGGCAACGCTTAACTAAGGGCTGCCACCCTGATTCCATTTCTTTACTGTTTTCTAGTCATGTGTGTAAGAACTGATTTTTTTTTTTTTTTTGTAGCTATTGGATGAGCTGCCCATGATCTACAGTTGCTGCATGTTTGTCTACTGCCTGTAAGTAATCATTACTAGTCTGTCTGTACCATCTGATATGTTTAATACATCTCCACAGACATTATTTTATCTTGCTTACATGGCGCAGAAATCATGCTGACATCACCACGGGGCTCTAAACACTGCAGCTTGTTGTTGATAACAAACACCTAGCTGCAGGACATTTCCTGTTACTATACCTATTCTGAAAGACTTCTTTCTAGGAAACATTGGCCTTCCCCCTTATTTCTTCATAAGACGAATGCAGAGAGAACTACTGAGGACATGATGGTCACTTCACCCTTCCTGCTTGTTGTCTTTCCTCTATAGTATAGTCTCACTTCAACACCACCACCATCCCAGAACAGTTTGAAAGTACATCAAGCAGAGCGCAAATGGCTGGGAGGGACATTTGCAGAGGATATATGGTATGCAGCATGGTTCAACCATCCAGAGACTACATCTGAACTGATCTGGAGTCCTAGTAGACTAGCCTGTTACAGCCCAGCCAAAATAAAGCTGCTCGGTCACAGTGGAGGTTGGTTTTTTCAATGACCGCATGCATCCTAAGAGTCCGAAGTCGCAACCAAAGCATCTGAAGATGCCAGCCACAGATGCTGGCAAAACATCAGAAAGAAACTCTGCTAGAACATGGCCACCGTTCCCAAAAAACCCACAAAAAACTATGGATGCCAGCCATGAAAGTCTTCGATCCCTAGTAGACTGCGAGTTAAACATAAGTCAACAGTGTGTACGGCAGCTAAAAAGGCCAATACTATTTTAGGCTACATCAAAAGACGTTATAGTGCCTAGATCAAGTGAGTATAGTGCCACTCTCTTCTGCTTTGGTCAGGCTACAACTGGAATACTATGTCCAGTTCTGGGTACTACAGTTCAAAAAGGATGTTGACAGTTGGAGCGTGTCCAAAGGGGGCTACCAAAATGGTGAAGGGTCTGGAAACCATGCCTTATGAAGAAAAACTTAGAGAGCTGGTGTCTCTTAGGCTGGAAAAGGGACGGTTAAGAGGTGATGCGATTCCCTGTTTAAGTATTTGAAGGGGTGTCACATTGAAGATAGAGCAAGCCTGTTTCTGCTGCTCCATAGACTAGAGCACAGAACAATGGATGGAAGCTACAGGAAAGAATTCCAGCTCAACATTAGGAGGACCTTCCTGATAGTAAGAGCTGTTCAACAGTGGAACACATTCCCTCAGAGAGTGGTGGAGTCTCCTTCTTCGAGGTCTTTAAGCAGAGGCTGGATGGCCATCTGTAGGGGTGCTTTGATTTTGAGTTCCTGCATGGCAGGGTGTTGGTTTGGATGGCCCTTGTGGTCTCTTCCAACTCTATAATTCTATGATTCAATCCCTGATTTCATGGATTTTCTTTCTTTATACATAAGTCCGTCACTCACAATTGCTGCTGGGCAAATTGAACCTCAGGAGGCAGTTACCTCTGAACACCACATGCTAAGAAAAACTTAGCAAGAGGGCCTGTTGCCTTCATGTTGTATTCCTTCCTTCGTTGAGGCATTTGGGTTGGTCATTATGGGGGAAACAAGGGCTGGGCCCGGTGGGTCAGTTAATGTTCCCTCCTCAATTGGTAAGGCAGATTGATGAGTGCTTCCTTTGGCTTGCTTTTAGTAAGCACAACTTTGGCCTGACACTACTTGGCATCTTTTAAACCCTAATATGGGATGGGATTGCTTTCACATCTCCCCAGCTGAGTGAGAAACTGGGTGGGTGGGCAAGGGAGCTTTAATTTCCAGGCTTTTTACTAGAAGCTCAATTTGCTGAATGAAGCCTGCCTATTATCAGAATTGTGCCTATTGTGCAATTTTGCCAGAGCACAGATTGGCATTGGCTCAGAATGGTTCTGTGGAGTTTGCTGCCAGTTCTCTGATTCATACAGTTAGGATCCAAGGAGCAGCTGCAAATTCGGGAAGCTCCTCCAGTCGTACTCTGTCCCCTGGATAAGCCTTTATATACACAAGCCTTAGAGGACTAAGCATTAATGAATTTCTTTGTCATTTCTGTGCCTCTCTCCTTTCATGTTTGCCTCTCTTTCAGGTATGAATGCTTCAAGTACAAGAAAACTATCAATTACCCTCTCTTGTTTCTATATTAGCCTACAGCATTGGCGTCACCATAGTAAGCAGTGTTCCACTGTTAATTTTTTTAAAAAATAAAGTAGTGGAGTAAACCCCCATTTGTAAATAGCATTCTTTCTTTAGTCTACCCATGTCTCTCTTTCTCGTGTAAATCCAAACACTCCCACCAAGACTCAAGATGACTCAAGATCACTGTCACCATTAAAAGCAGAGAATGTACTCCTGACCTTCAAATAAATAGCTAGAAGAGAAAAGATGCTACTAGAACCCACTTTAATGTAAACTGGCTCACTCACAAGCAGATATAGTAGCAGAAGTTTCCCAGATAAATTGCAGTTGGCATTCCAGCCTAAGATGTGTAGAATATTCTTGCAGCTGCCACAGCTTGGCTCCTCCAGTTGTCCGAATCCAGAGAACACTCACGTTTGCATACTGAGTCTCAGGGGAGTGCAACCCCCATCTAGGACTGATTGCAAACTTCCATCTAGATTTGTCAGTTCCCCACTCATTACCTCTGTCATAGTGGAAGAAATAGTCAGTAAATTTTCCCTAAGGTGTGTTAGTTGTCACTTCAAACATATTCAGTTTATTGCTAATGAATTGATAAACATTCACACCAAGGGTACAGCCTTTTTCTACAAGCATGCCACAAATCTGGCTCAGAGTGCTTTCTACTGCCCTCTACTGCACAATACACAGCCACCTTGTTTCCCCTCTCTTAGGTGATTTTGGGAAGCAGGCAGTAGTGCAAGGCTGGTGGGAAATTGGAGACTTGACTTTATGCCCTATAACCAGGCTTATAGTTCTCATGCCACACCTTGGCCACTCCTGATAAAAGCCAGGATGAGCAGGGAGAAGTCCAGTGCTTAATGTGAAGCATCTACTTTGCATGTCGAGAATTGCAGTTTCAATCCCTAACATCTTCAGTAAGGCTAGAAAAGAAACTGCAGAACCACTGTGATCAGTGGAACTAGTACTGGATGAGCTGGATGGACCCGTGGCATGCCACTATATGGGGCAATTTCCATTTTTAATGCTGTTTCTGTGGCACTTTGTGTTACTTTTGCAGGTATACTTGAATTGGAAACAGCCTGTGTTTCATCAGGTAACTGGTCATTTTTATTTTTAGTTGGTAAACATGTGGAATGTATACATGGGTCACTGAACTGTTAAATGCGTTCCTTAGGCACATTGATGGAAATAGTATTTCTTGAGGAAGCAAGCTAATTTGGCCCTTCCACCAGGTCTCCTTGTAGGTGGTGTTTGCTAAAATGGATTTTGCAGTTATAAAGTAGCTCTAGGCACAGTTTATTTATTTATTTATTTGATGCTACATTTCTCTCACGAAAGGGACCCAAGATGGCTCACTAATATACCATCTAAAAACTTTACAATAAAATATGCCTATAATAAAGTGTGTAAAATAAATAAATTGTATTACTACAACAAAGATATATAAATAGTTTTTAAATACCATTACAGATATTAATTTTTATGGTTGTGCACAAAATCAAATACACTGAGCCCTTGATATCCACTGGGGTTTGGCTCAGGACTCCCGCCCCCCATGCATACAAAAACATTTGCGGATTCAGGTCCTTATAATACAATGGCACTGGGAATTTGTGTTCCTTATCTAAAATAGTAAATTCAGGGTTTGTATTTGGAATTATGTATTTGAATATTTTCAAGCCGGATGGTTGAATCTGTGGATAAAAAAAATCATGGATAAGAAGGTTGACTGTATTAACATTCTCATGTGCAATACCTGTTCTTGTTATTAGTTTTTTATAGCCTGCCTTTCCTCAAGGCTGGAACTTAGATGGCTAGAATAACTTTATTTCAATATATTCTTTTCTTGCAAACCTCTTTGTAATCTACAGCGCTATATAAATTAATAATAATAATAATAATAATAATAATAAATGTTTTGTGTAAAAATTTAGTAGGGCTGCAAGGAATTAGCTAAAATACTTTTGAGGGGAACTGAGCTTGCAGGCCACCAATTAATTGATCATCCCTGTCTTGAAGTAGAGCAACCCAATTCCTATGCAGGTGTCAGGAAAAGTGGCTAAAAGTTTGTGTTTTTTAACATTGCTTTTTATTGCTAAAACGTCGTAAGCAAGCTTTCTCCCACCCAACTGTACATCTTCTCAGAACTCATTTGCTGTTCATTCTCCCTTCCTTTAACAGTAGGATTGCCAAGAGTTCCTTATAAGCAATGCCCTTTATTTGAGGGTTGGAAAGCTTTTTGTTTTGTTTAGATAGAACAAGATGCCCAAAGAAATCCCATATTTTGGAGTGTGGGCCCTTTATAAAGACAAAAATGTGGTATTCTGTAATTTATATGTGGATGTGGTGATTTGTTCCCTTTTGAAGGTGTTAAATTGGATTTTGTTGAGTAAAACATTCTGTTACTGGCAGAAACCGCTCTTCTTGCATTCAGTTCTCAAGAAAATTAGAGGGTTTATGGCAGGGAGACATAATGTCTAATTAATGTCTAACATAATTAAGCACTAGTAAGCCTTAAGCTTGCAGCATTGTGTCTTTGTTCTAAATGCCAAGATAAATAACTTACCTTGATAGAGCACGAGTAGAAAAACTCCTCTGTTTCCCCCATGTAGAGCATATTCAGCCAGGACTGTATTCAAATGTGTTTGAGGCTCTGAATATTTAATACAGATTTCCCAACCTGGCACCCTCCAGATGTGTTGGACTAAAACTCCACTCACCTGCAAACAGAATGGCTAATGAAGGGAACCATTTTAAGGAAGGCTGGTGTAATGTAATCCACAAATCAGCCTGGACAGTTGTGGACTTCCAGATGTTATTCACTTAAATTCTCATCAGCTCTAGCCAGCATAGTCACTGGTGAAAGATACTGAAAGTTGCAGTTCAGGGAAACTGACTCCCCCCGCCACTGCCACTTGGTAGTAGGGAAAGGGTGCACACTACCTTTGTGAAATTTGAGGAAATTGAATGAGGGTGGTATGTATGGGAGGAGGAGGGCATGTTAAGGAAAAAGTGTGCATTGGGTCAGAAGTGATTGTCCTTCAGATGTTTTGAAACATGAGCTCCTGTAGTATTTCACCACTGGCTACGCGAATAGGATTGATGGGTAAAAAATATGAGGTTTACAGATGTCCACTCTTGGTGCTGCGGGGGTGTTCTCATGTACCTATGTGTGCACATGAGAGAAAGGGATGCTATGGGATTGCCATACATCAAGGATGAGCAACTGTCAAACATCAAGAGGCCATATTGCTCCCCCCAGGGGACCTTGGAAGGCCACATACCCACCCAAAAATGTATTTATTCCTTTATTTGTTTTTTCATTTATTTATTTATTTATTTATTCTCCTCAGATGCCTCCTCATGTACCATGGAGGGCATGGGGCAATTTTGGACATTTTTGGCCCAGGAAGTGCCCTTTTTCCAGCAGGAAGTGACATGCAAGTCAGTCTAGAACTAGGAAGGATTTGGTAGAATTTATTTGTTTACTTAATTTAGTACAGCCTTTCCCAACCTGCCATTATCCAGATTTGATGTACTACTGTGACCATTACAGTCCTAGCTTGGGCTGTTTGGAGCTTTTGTCCCAGTGAAAGAGCATCAAGTTAGGGAACGGTGAATATACCGGTGAATCAAGGTATCAGCAAGATGCTTGCATTCTTTGTGGTAATCTATATGTCTGGACTAATTTACATGCATCAGTAGTTCTGGCTGTACAGGGTATGTTGCATTGTTGCGAAAGTGGAACTATAAGGATGTTATCAGCCTTCGATGATTCTTCAATCTTTTTTTATAGCATTGAGGAACAAAGAGGGAAGAAATACAGTGGGGGGATAAAAGCTGAAAGTGAATTTGGCAAATCAAAGAACATATAAACAGCTGCTTTTGTAGTGAATGTAATGTTGAAGGAAGAAGATAAAAGAGGTAGTAGTACAAACAAAAGAGTTATTGCGGAAAATATTTTATCTGGCCCTATGGCAGATATTGAAGCATTATCTTAGCAGCCTGCTCCTGGGACTCCATAGACTCTGTCTAGAAGAACTTGAAGACTTTGGGGTTTCTTGCATTAATGAATTTTTCTAAGCAAAATTCATCACATTAGATACACATGGTTTCAGAGGCCACAGAGAAGAATGTGCATCAATACATTTTATCTTTTTCTGTTCTTCTAAACTTGGTTTGTCCTTCAGTTTATTCCAGTGTGAAGTTTCAAAGCAACTTTAAACTAAATCTTAAATAGTCTTGTCTATGTTCGGTGGTGGCTTCCAATGTCCCTGGGGCAAGATATCCATTCTTTAGTCCAGTCTTGTAAAGAGCTATCCAAAATAGATCCCCAAAATAGATTGCCCCCAAAATAGGCACATCATTTTGGGTAACTTGAAGTTTAGACTAAAACCCAGACTGGATCCACTACCTTACTGATAAGACAGCTATCAGCTGCTCATATATATGTTAAGCTGATGTGGAATACCTTTTACACAAGGAAACATACCATTGAACCAACTTGGAAGAAGAGAGCATGATGTTTTGCACAATGTGGTATAGATTAAAATTAACAGTTCTTTTTCTTTCATTTGCACCACAGGTTATGTATGGGACACTAGTGGCTGTTCTAGTGCTACGCTCAGTATATATAGTGTTATGGTAAGTAACAATGAACCAGCAACCAAGAAAACAGAATTGCTGAGTCTTTCCCAAAGACCTTGTAAACTAAGTTAGTATTTCCAGTCCTCATTAAACTGCTGGAGAGGAAATGCGTCAGGGATCAGTAATTGTATGACCATGCACTGATTTCCTTGTTAACAATAGTTACTCCTGTGGTTTGCGCCAGAACTTTTTAAAAAGTATTTTACAACTCCCAGTGGTAAACTACTGTCAGGATGCAGTTACCACTGGAATTGCTCTCACTGTGCTGTTGATCTCTATTAAAAGCTCAGTCTCATATGGTCAAGAAATGAATATATCTCTGCATGTTTCTAAATTCTATGAGGAATAGCATTGCTGCTTTAATGTTACGTATTTTGGCCATACCTATCCTGAATATGTTTGCTCAGATGTAATTTCCACTCTGAATTTGGATTCAGCTTGCTCATGCATGAGGGCACTTTAAAACAAAGATGACTATCCTTTTGCCCCTCAAATGTTTTGGTCCACAAGTCCAGAAATTTCCACCCGGCATTGCCGGTGGTAAGAAATTGAGGGAATAGTAGTGCCAAATATTTTTCAGGGTCAAAGTGTCCCCACCCCTGATTTAAAGTGGAGATGACATCTTTTTTTGGTCTAGGAGATAGTCCCTGCACTCCCAGAACCCTTCATGGGTTGCCTATATCCACCTCTGCCATCACACACTGCTGCTAAAGTTTGAAAACAAATCACAATGCCATAATTTGGCGACAAACTATAGAAACTTGCATGGGTTCAGAGACCACAAAAATGGCTGGAGATTTCCTGTTATCCACCCCTACTTTAGATTAAGCAGAGTACAGTGGTGTAAATTCAAATCGCCAGAAATTGCATTATGATTGGAGAGGATGCATGATGACACAAGTTACTTAACCAATAACTACTGAACCAGCCACTAAAATGTAGGGTAAATAAGCTGGCCTCTAGTATGATCAGAAATTAAGCAAAATTACTTTTGTAAATTGTAGCTGCCAAACTTCCAAGCCAGCATGGCCAGTGGCATTATGGGAACTCTAGTCCAAACAAATAACTTTTCCAGGTTCTGTACAGAACCACCATTATGTTCTCCCACCTCCCATAATGAACAAAGACTATAAATATAGAACAACATGTGGTTGAAAGT
This sequence comes from Sceloporus undulatus, assembly GCF_019175285.1. NCBI lineage: Eukaryota > Metazoa > Chordata > Lepidosauria > Squamata > Phrynosomatidae > Sceloporus > Sceloporus undulatus. Next base: position 7,175,426 of record NC_056524.1, read on the forward strand.
CATTTAAGGTACTGTACTTAAGATTTCATCCTGCCTATCACCTTTCTCTCTAGGGTATACCCATGGCTCCGAGGACTGGGTTATACATCTCTGACTGTTTTTTTGCTGGGCTTTTTCCTTTGGAATGTAGACAATATTTTCTGCGATAAACTGAGGTAAGTAAATATCTATCTATCTAGATAGATAGATAGATAGATCTTCTTCCCCTGCAACAATGACAGTTAAATCTTTTGATAATCTGGGTGAGTCAAGGAGCCACCAAACAGCCTTACTGCTCCCTTTTCTGAAAGGTGTGTTCACTTTCCCCCTAAGCATACTGTTAGCTGAAGGCTGCCTTTTGATCACAGAGCTTGGCCTTCAGTGGTAGAATTCAAAGTCATAGCCATGTTAGTCAGGATCTATATATGAAAGTAACTAACTGAGAAAAAGAAGTCTGGAGCATAAGTTTTCATAGACTGAGACTACTTCATCAGATGCGTGGACTGAAGCAGAGTATGTGTGTGAAAAGTAATGGAAATGCAAAGCCTGTGTGTATGGTAGTGTGAGCTAGTGTGGCGTAGTGGTTTTGACTATGACTGGGGACCAGGGTTCAATTCCTACTCTGCCATAAAACCCACTTGGGCATGTCACATGCTCTCAGCCTCAGGGGAAGGCAATGGCAAATCTCCTCTGAACAAATCTTGCTAAGAAAATGCCATGATAGTTTTCCCTTAGGATAGCTATAAGTCAGAAATTATATGAAGGTGCACGCACGCGCGCACACACACAGAGAGTTTAGTTTTAACAGCAGTTATTTCAGGACAGCTTTAGGAGGAAAGATATTGCCTAAAGCCAAGTTACTCACATGGCGGAGTCTTGGAATATAGTATGTTGCCGCCTAGGAACCAGTAAGAAGATGTGGTAAAATATACAAGATAGCCCTCATGAGACTGGAATATGAACTAGTCTTCTAATATGTGTAGTGTGCCAAGAAAACATGTCCCTCTTCAACTGCTGTTGGTGGACTGAAGTTTGTGGCTATATCCCAACTTCGCTGTTTCTCTTTCCAGTCTCCCCTTGATGTTTTTTAGTTTGAGGACTGCTTTTTTTGAGGTCTGAGATGAATGCCCAGGAAAACTGAAGTGTTTTGCCACTGGTGTTTGTGTATTCCCATTCCTAATATCTGATTAATGTCCATTTATCTTCTGGCACAGACTGGCCTGTTTGCCCAGTGCAGATTGCTGAAGAACATTGTTTACGGAGGGTGGCATATATCACATTAGTAGATGAGCAAATCAAAGTATCTCTAATACCTAAATTACCTATAAAGCCCTAAATGGCTTGGGCCCAGGATTCCTGAAGGACCGCCTCTCCCCGTACATTCCGCCTCGCACCCTCAGAACATCTGGGCAGCAACTCCTGAAGGTGCCTGGGGCTAAGTTGGCTGTTACAGCCAGAAGATCTTTCTCCATAGCTGCCCCAGCCCTTTGGAACACGCTGCCCACGGAGCTCCGCTCATCTTCCACCCTGGCCCAATTTAGGAAGGGTCTAAAAACCTTCCTATTTAATCAGGCATTCCCCGACTAAATATCCTGTGGGCCTCCCTCCTCTCTCGTGGCCGTGAGGTTGGGCTAAGGGGTTGTTTTTATTGTTTTTAGGATTGTTGTTATATATGTGCTTTTAATCTGTATGTTGTTGCACTTTGGTGCATTTTGTTAGCCGCCCTGATCTTTTGGAAGGGCGGGGTACAAATAAAAATTTTATTATTATTATTATTAATATTGTGAATGATGTGTGTAGGCCCTGTCATGACATTTCCTGAGTAGATGTGTGGGCAGAGTTGGCATCTGGGTTTGTGGCAAGGTCTTATACCCATCTCACTATCCATGTTGTGGGTCCTCCTGTAGATAAGTACAACTGCAGTTGGGCAGCTGTCTGTGGGCAAGTAAAGGTCTTCCTTGCTTTTGAGAGGGCAGAATTATTGTCCAGAATAGGTTGCAATTCATTGATGATTTGTCTCAGGTGGAAGCTGTATGTAACCACAAGTGGAGTTCTGCAATTTCCTGTCTTTGATCTATTCTATAAAAAAGAGCCATTGTAGCTTAATGGTTTGAATGTTGGGCTACAACTCTGGCGACCAGGGTTAGATTCCCAGCTTAGCCATGAAACCCATTGGATGACCTTGGGCAAGTTACATGCTCTCAGCCTCAGAGGAAGGCAATGGCAAACCGCTTCTGAACAAATTGTGCCAAGAAAATCCCATGATATGCTTGCCTTAGGGTCACTGTAAGTCAGAAAAAAACTTGAAGGCACACAACAACATAATAGATTAGTCCTGGGTACAAACTTTGCCTTCTTGATTTGTTGTTGTTGTTGTTTTTTAACATTACATAGTAGGTACTGTATCTTGATTTAATTGTTATAATGTCATATTCAGATGTGATACCCACATATGAAGGGGTAAAACAGGGTTGTGTTTTGGCTCCTACTCTATTCAATATCTACATTGATTCACTGGTCAGAGTATTGTCCGGAGAGAACTTCCATCCACCTAAACTGGCAGGGAGATCTATTTCCACATTCCTTTATGCAGATGATGCAGTTCTCTTGTCTTTAACCTGTGTAGGACTGAGAAGCCTCTTAAGAACCCTGGGAACATATTGTAACACAGAACAATTAACAATCAACTATGAAAATCCTAAAGTTCTAATTTTCACTCAGAAAAAATGTAAGCATCGTTGGCAAGTGAATGGCTACCAACTTGAAAAGGTTAAATCATACAAATATTTGGGAGTAATTTTTCATTGTTCTGGATATTGGAGAGCCCAAATCTCCTATGTAATTGCAAATATGCAACGGAGTTACAATTCACTTATCTCCTTCTTTTATAGCAAAGGCGTCCAACACATTCCCTCAGCTATTCAGGTGTTTAAAGCGAAGATCCTCCCCCAAATGTTATTTGGTGCACAAATATGTGCGTTTAAAAATATTGCAGCCATTGAAACTGTTCAGTCAAAATTTCTGAGAACTATTCTCAGCTTGCCAAGCTGTGTACCAAATGTTTTTCTCAGGTTGGAAGCAGGGTTAATTTCTATTGGATCACAAATATGGATATATAAATTAGATTATTGGTTAAAGATGTTATTTACTCCCAAAGGCCTAGTCCCCTTGACTCTTAATGATATATTTCAGTCAAGATGGAAAATGCTGGCTGAGGAAAAAGTGCAATCCTTGGGCTTCTCACAAGCTGTTATTCTAGCCACGGGGCACGCAAAAGCCAAAGAGAACATCCGCCAGCGTATACAGGACATTGAACTACAAAATCATATAAGTGCAGCCTCTTTATGCTCAGCATTTAAAGAGCTTTGTCCTTGCTGCATATTTGAAAAATCTAACAAATCCAAAGTATAGGAAAGCCTTTGCCCAGGCCAAATTTAATGTACTTCCATAGGCCACACTTGCGGGAAGATATAATAACAAACCATTCTGTGAACATTTATGTCCCCGTGGGGTCTGGGGAGGTAGAAACAGTGGGACATGTTTTATTGTAGTGCACCTTTTACTGGGATCTGCAGCATTGTTTTATAGTACCAATTTTACAAAACATACCAGGTAAACCTGATACATTTTACATCGATTACATTCTGGCCGATCAGCAGCCAGGGATTACAACCAAGGTGGCAAGTTTTTGCGTTGCTGCAATAGCTTGTAGATGAAAAATGGTGTCTTAATTTTTAATTTTTACTCTATTGATTTCATCTAGTATTTGTATTTGAAGGGATTTCACTCTATTATAGCCCCCAAGCTGTATTCCCATTGTATTTGTACTGTAGCGTTTGCATTGGTTTTTTTTTTTTTTCCTTTTCTACTGAGCATTGTATAATATTGTTATATACAATGGGAAGGGAAGCCATGCATGAGGAACGCTTAGGGAGCTGGGGATGTTTAGCCTGGAGAAGAGAAGGTTAAGAGGTGATATGATAGCCCGTTTAAATATTTGAAGGATGTCTATTGAGGAGGGAGCAAGCTTGTTTCTGCTGCTCCAGAGACTAGACCTGGAACAATGGATGCAAGCTACAGGGAAAGAGATTCCACCTGAACATTAGGAGGAACTTCCTGACAGTGAGGGCTGTTCGACAGTGGAACAAACTCCCTCGAGTGTACTGGAATCTCCCTCCTTGGGGTCTTTAAACAGTGGGTGGATGGCCATCTGTCGGGGATGCTTTGATATGGATTTCCTGCATAGCAGGGGATTGGACTGGATAGCGCTTGCAGTCTCTTCCAACTCTATGATTCTATGATTTTATATTGTTTTATGCTGGTCATTGACCGTAATAAAATTTCGTTTCATGTTTAGCTGATCCAAACTTCAAGAACCAGGACAGCACGGTAGTGATAAAATACTATAGCTTTATTTTGGATTCTTTAGACAGAGATGTGCCAGAGACTTGTTAGCGTCAAATCTGAACTTTCCCTGAAAGTTTTTTAGGCTTTTCCCTCCAGCCCCCTGTGGTGATCCCTGGGGCAGTGAGCCCTGTGCGTGGCTATTACTCCCAGGGAGTCCCGTAAACCTCCCTTCTAGGATCTCCTAGGTCCCTATTCCCACTCCGTGCTGAGCGGAATGAGACCCCTTGAGGTCCTATATCTCGCTGCCACCACTCAGTGAATTTTCCAAACAACCTATGTTTCCCTAAGCACACACTGAGATTTGCAAGGGACCTCTCTAGTTTAAGCAATCAGTAATCAGTACCCGAGCTAAGACGCGTGTCCAGGAGCAGAGAGAGAGACAGCAGATACTTTTAAAGAAAGATGTTTATTTTAAAGAAATAGCATAGGATAGGAAGATATCACTCATGCAAGGCCTTCTTTCCTTGCAGGTATAGGAAGCATAGTTACAAAGAGTTCATTTCAGGCAAGCTATTGGATAAACATAAAACCTAGACGCACTAACTAACACAGTTCCTAGCTACTCACACAGGGATGGGATTTGCAGTCCTTGTTCCCTCAATTCCCCGGATCACAGTCAGCACCCTTTGAACTACATCAAAAGGTGCTTTAAAGTCTCTGCATTTCTCCAGCTACCCATCTCCCGTATCTGTCCTAGGGAAAGGGGGGTCTTATCTTATTTGCCAAGTCTTATCTTAGGAAGTAAAGAGGATCGTAAAACAACCATTTGCCCCTGCTATCGCCCATCTGTCTCTCCCCTTTTGCATTTTACTCGGATTGCAGCTCCCTTCCGAATTTCCTTTTCTTCTCTATATTGCTATTCCACCCTTTGTTTTTCCTCATTCCCTTTATCATGACAGATCCATAACTTTTGGATATGACATATAATTCCATGTTGCAGTTCCATGAGTTTGGCATCTTGTTGTAATTCCATGAGTTTGACATCTCTGTCTTATGGATCTTGGCCTCCACTGTTTTAGAACAGAAAAGGTGCCTTTCCTACTCAAGAATATATATTTTAGGATAAAGAGATAGTCTGACAGTAAGAAAGTAACGACTGAGAATATAAACACGACAGATAGTAGTTATGTGTTATGATATATCATGGATGATCGTTAAATGTTGTTTTTCATTTTATATGTTTTTAAAACTTAATAAAAACCATTTATTAAAAAATAAATGTATATTTTATTAACGCCAACTTCAAGAAGATTTTCAAAATATAGTCATCTTATATTAATATACATGCCTAGCCCATGTTCACATACTACTGTATATACTCATCTATAAGTCTAAAAATTTTAGTCAAAATATTGAAGCCAAAAACCTAGGATGACTTATCCACTGGTCAATGTAAATACTATACTTTGACTCTTATTAAAAAGGGAACCATCCCCTGGTGAAAGGCAAGAGTGCAATCTGTCCTGAAAGCAGTGACCTCCCTCTACTCTCTCGTCCAGCCAGCCTTTAGTGTGAGCCAAAACGGTTATGTCTGCCTTAATATTGTAGGATCTTTGGCATTGTTTTCCTTTTCTTCATCATTTAGATCCTTTGTTGTATGTCCCTAAGTTTTACCCTCAACTTATCCAAGGGCCATATCAATATCCATAATTTTGTCCCCAAAACCTGCCCATAATTTATACATGAGATCGACTTATAGTCAAGTATATACGGTATGTACTATCCTCACTTTATTCTTTTTTCCCCCCTTCTCTTTCTTGGTAGTGAAATTCATATTGCCTGTACTTCACAGCTGGAAAAAGTAATTTCAGCCTTATAATTGGCTGGCCTAGAGCATCCTTCCCTCAGCTTAGTATCTTCAAATTGTATTTAACTACACCTTCCATAATCCCCATACTGTTGAGGGAAGATTATGGGCATTGTAGTCGGATAATCTAGAGGGCACTACATTGGGGGAAAATGGCATAAATGAAGCCTGTGCAACTGTGTTCTTGTTTTTTCCTCTTTCCACAGGGGGTTTCGTGCCAGGCTACCTCCACTTGTCAGTGTTGTGACACAGTTTCATGCTTGGTGGCACATCTTTACAGGCCTCGGCTCCTACCTTCATATCCTGTTCAGGTATGATCATCTCCCCTTCTTGTGTGTGTGTGTGTGTGGAGTGGTTCCTAGTCTATGCCATACCAGTTGTCTAGATGTTGTTATTTTCCTTCTAGAAAGTTAAAAAAATATTTGCTTGGTACAAAGTTTTGTTCAGCCAGTGTGGCGTAGTGATTTTGGTGTGGGACTAGGACTCCAGGGGACCGGGGTTCGAGTCCCTGCTCAGTCATAGCAACCCACTGGGTGACCTTGGGCAAGTCAAGCCCTGTCTGAAGAGATCTTGCTAAGAAACTCCAGAATAGGTTCCCCTTATGTTTGCCATTATATGGAAATGACTTGAAGGCACACAACAACATGATTTGAAGTTGCATTCTAGGGTGCCTCCCTGCCACACACCCTCCAAAAGACAGCAGCAGTGAGCAAGGAGACCAAGGAGGTGGCAGTGAAGACTAGGTGGGGCTGTTTGGCTATTCACCCTCTCCACCAGGGGCCAGTACAGAATGTGGGCTAGTTGCAAACAGCACTTCCTGCTGAGCTGCCATCTCAATCTTAGCACTACTACCCAGGAGGTCTGGTATATGATATCATTATAATTATGTATGTATGTATGTATGTATGTATGTACAGTCGCCCCTCTGTTTTCGTGGGGGATCCGTTGCGGATTTTCAACTGGGCTATTGTGTATCCATCTTCCTGCTTTCTCAACTTTCTTTGGAAAGATGGTGAGATTAAGATTTCTTTTCTACCTGAACTATTATTAACCTTTATTTATGAAGCGCTGTAAATTTACACAGCGCTGTACGTACATACAATCTTTTAGTTTGCTAGATTAGATGATAGCTTCTATGTGAATATAGATTAAAGCCATTAGTAAGCTTTTGTTCTTAAACTACAAACTGCGTATTTTTTATTTTTGAGTCAGTTCTTAGGGAAGTATAGTTATACAAAAGCACATTTCTGCTACTCTGCTGTTTTAAAGCTGGGCTCTAACAGACTTGGTTTTGATATTTTGATATTTAAATATTTTTGTTTCCTTAAAAAAGGCTGAAGCCTTAGGAAACTTAAATTACCCACAAAACTAAAGGCAGCTTATAATATTTAAAACAAACATAGCTAACAATTCACAACATGAAAAAGTTAAAAATGAAATTAAACTGTCAAAAGGAAAAACCTTTTAACAAACAGCAAATATCTGGCGCATTATGCAAAAATCTAGCACATTATGTAAGGGGCTTTTCTCATGAGCAGTCAGGCTTCCAAAACCCGGCAAGGAAAAAGTCTACCTGCTTGTGGAAAGATAGCAAGGATGAATGCCAGTCTAAACTCCCAGTGAAGGGGGTTCCAGAGGCTAGACCAGCCGCCAACAAGCCCCTTTACTGTTTTCCCACCAAATGTATCTGTGGGGGTGATGGAAAAGAGATAAGGGCCTCCCTAGAAAATCTCAGAACACAGACAGATTCATACATGAGAATATGGCCTGTTTAGACTGGCCATTAAGGGGTGTATGGGGGTGGAGTCGGGCCGTTGCGTCAACATGACGCACGGCCTGACTCCACCCCCAGGGCGCCACGAAGCTGCCTACCACTCCACACAGCATGCGGCATCATGGCACTCCTCCGGCGCTGTGTTCTTATGCTTTTTGTGGCTCCTTTTTGCGCCGTGGAAAGGCCACATCATCAGCGTATTGATAACACCCCGCACCATGTCTCCAGATGATCTCACCAGTGGCTTCATGTAAATGTTAAACAGCATGGGGGACAGAATGGCACCCTGAGGGACGCCAGATGTCAGCTCTCTCATAGAGGAGCAGCTGTCCCCCAGCATCACCATCTGGAATCTGCCCAAGAGGTTGGAACTCGTGTATAAGTCTAGCAATTTTAATCAAAATATGAACCAAGAAAACCTGGATTGACTCATCCATGGGTCAATGTAAGTAGTGTAACTGATTAAAAAAAAAAAAAGGAACCATCCCCTTCTGTGAGCAGAGTGATGAAAGGCAGGAGCTTAATCCATCCTGGGGCAACCTAAAAGAAGCACCAACCTCCTCCACTGTCTCTGCCGTGGCCTTCTGGCCTTTTTGAATGCCTGGGCAGGAAAATGGTGGCAGTGGCAGTTCTTTGGCACTTCCCTTCAAAGGAGTGCCAAGAGAGTTGAGGGGTCCCCCAGGGCAGACTAGGCTCTTGCCTTTCATCACTCTGCTCAGAGAAGAAGATTCCAGCAGTGTTATTCCAGAGATGAGGAATCAGATTTTCAAGGATTTGACTATGACACCTTGTGTTTGTCAGATTTTCTTGGTTAGAATCAGACAAGATGATCACATTAAAACTAAAAGATGTAATCGCTGCTAATGCAGTCCCTGTTTTCTTTGCCTTTTCATCCTTTTTGACATGTTTTGACATTTTTCTTGGCCCCATCTGCACCTGGTTGTCTCACCCACACATCACACAGTCACCATTACCGTAGTTCCCTCCTCATTCATCCAGCTTTTTAGAGTGAGCACAAACAAGTATGCCTGACAGATTTTTGTAAGTTCTTTGCTTTGTCCTTTACATTCTTTGTTACATGCTCCTAGGTTTTACTTTTGACCTATCCACAGGTTATATCAAAATCCATAATTTTGGTCCCAAAACCTGTCCTCAACTTATACATGAGATCAACTTATACTTTAGTATATGTGGTTAATAACTTCTCGTAACCCACCAGCAATGCACAGTGTCCTGCCAAGTTCTTGTGATGGCTTAGCATCCAAGAGGCTTTGCTTCATTGTGTTGGGTGGTTCGCAAAGTACTTGACCCTAAGCCAAGATACCCAAAATGCTTCTTTTAATTGTGTTGCTTTTTTACTTCCCCTGCTTCTAGCTTATATTCAAGGACACTTTACCTGAAGTACAGACCGAAGGTTAAGGTAAGCACTCTGAACTTGTAGAATAATTTTGAGAATTATATGGCAGAGGAAGGCCTTTCTTATGTCTGGGGCTTGTTAAAACAAACCATGTAATAGTAGTGATACATTTTTTTGTTTTTGATTTTTTTGTTATAGAAAAAAACAAAAGCTACAGCATACGTAAAATCTGCACTGTCAATATAACACTGAAAAGAAGATATAAGGGTGCATTGGATCCTGAAATCTATTTATTTTATTCAAAGATTTATACATAACATACTATTTATGTTTACCATTCCAGAACATAATAAACAATGTCCATTTTACCCAATAAATTCATGATTCATTTGTGAAATGTATGTGAACCTGCTTGAGTTCTTTTAAATTTTGTCACAAGTACAACTGTCGAATTCTTTCAATCCAAACCTCCCAGAAACAGAGTGAACTATAAGCTTTTCCCCAGGTATTCATTGTATGCAGCTAGGTCAGAAGGTATATTAGAAGTTCTAAATCTTATTTAACAATGGATTAAGGTAGCACAGCTAAACAAATCCATTACCAGACACTGAACTGGTCAATGTTAAAGTACTTCTGCTGAAATGAATTGATTAGTGGATGTAACAACAATATATGAAAGAGAGCTGCATATTTCGATCCAGAACACCGAGATGGACTTTGCATTTGCTAACGTGGTATTTTGAATGGACTCACTATAGCAGTTTGTCCAAATACATGCATGGACAGTGATCTGCAGCAGACATCTTTGGAGCATGGTAGCGTTAAGATTGTGTAGCTCTGCTGTTTGAAGATTCAGAAGGAGTACAGACAAGCATGGAACAGGACTTTACCCCTCCTCTCTTATCTTGTTGGGCTACCTCTCTCTTATCTGAAATGCTTGGGACCTGAAGTATTTTGAATTTGGAATTTTTTCACATCTTGGAATATTTGTATATCCATAATAAGGTACCTTGGAGTCAAAACATGAAATTCAATTATGTTTCATACACACCTTATATGCATAGCATGAAGGTAATTTTATGTGCAATTTTTAAAATAATTTTGTGCATAGAATCATAGAGTTGGAAGAGACCCCAAGGGCCATCCAGTCCATGCGGGAACTCTCAATCAAAGCATCCCCGACAAGATGGCCATCCAGCCTCTGTTAAAGACCAAGGAAGGTCTTTAATCAAAGTTAGTGTATACTTAGCCATCAGAAAACAAAGATGTCACTATGTCAGCCATCCTTGTAGACAATTTTGGATTTTGGAGTATTTTGAATTTTAGAATTTTGGATAAAGGATACTCAACCTGTAGTTTCATTTCAAGCTAAAAGGAATTGGTAATAAAATAGACTGTGCTCATTAGACAGTAAGAACATCATACTGTATATCCTAAGATGAACAGCTGTTAAGCCCATTCAGGGAAGCTAACTTACTATCTGCAGTTGAAATCACTGTTTACTCATGTTCTGCATATTTGGAGCAAAATCCCCTCCTTCCCAAATGCAATTTTGAACTAACACATCAGATGTGTATGAAAGCAGGATTTTAAAGAGACAAAAACTTACTCAGTGCCATAATAATGAAAGGTACTACCAACCCTCCCCCCCCCCAAAAAAAAACATGGCTGGGGAGTAGTGGTGGTTTTGAGGTTACTTCTTGTAAATATTTTTTCTTAATGCTATTTCTACTCCCACTCCTGTAAAAACCTCTTACTCCTTACTCCTGCTCCTCAGCTTTGGGGAAAATCCCCAGTTGCTTTGCAAGGCTGGTGTTTGTATGTGTGTGTCTCTCTTTGCCTCCCAGTCCCTTCCCCAGTGCAGTATAATAAAATTGTTTTTGGTGTTTGCATGTGAAATATAAAAACAGGAATAAGGAGTAACAAATATATTTTGTTACTCCTTATTCCTAATCCTACTCCTGTAAAAACCTCTCACTCCTTTATTCCTTACTTCTTATTCCTACTCCTACTCCCCAGCCCTGCAAAAAACAGACCAGCTGCCAAGAGCTTGCTACATTTCACAGCCTTTAGGGTCTACAAAGCAAAAGAACACTTCCCTTGTAGAATAGTTGTATAGATAGGTATGGCAATCCAAGAATACTGTTGAATGGAGCCGCAACAGGACATGGGGCTGTTTCTAGCATACATGATCAAAATTATTATTTGTGTGGCACAGGATGAGATGGAAATACATTACAGTGGTCCCTCCAAATTTGTTGGGGTTAGGGATGAAGGACCCCCATGAATGGAAAAACTGCAAATAAAAAAACACCATTCTTTTTATCTGAGAGGACACTGCTCTAGGAATCTTTAGGTTCTCCAGTGCAATTCTGTGACCAGAATCTGCCAGAAGTTGATCGTAGAATCATGCTGGACAACCTACAAAGGCCTAGAGAAGTGTTTTGTCTAGGAACTCTATGGTAAATTTCTGGCAGAGTTGCACTGAAGGACGTAGAGATTCCTAGAGAGAACGTACTAAGCAAATCTGCAGATAATCAAATATGCAAAAGTGAAAACCGCAGATATGGTGGGCCAACTGTATAGCCTTGTTTTATTTTAAAGATACCTACCATTTGCTAAAATAAGCTTTCAAGGTCAATTACATTACAAATATGTAAGGTTACAGCCTCCCTTTAACTCTGCAATGTGAGACAAGAAGCAGTTCATGCCAAGCATACTTTATAATAAGACCTCCCTTCAGCCTCCATCTTGAGGGAGAGAGAGGCAGGCTAGCTCCACCAGGCCTGCCTGGAAGAAGACAAGCCCTCCCTTCATCCACCATCTTGAGGGAGAGAGATTGTATTCTATTGCATTTTTGTTCTGTACACCGCTATGATCATTGCGGAATAGCGGTCTATAAATAAAATGTATTATTATTATTATTATTAGTAGTAGTAGTAGTAGTAGTAGTAGTAGTAGCTGGCCTTCCCCTTGCCATAATGGGTCTTCCTGAGAGGCAGCAATGCGTGTCTCATGCACTGATAGCAGCAGCTAGGCGTATGCTTCAGTTCTTAAGTCCTAGAATTTGAGATCTTGGGATCCAAGTACTTCTGTGGCCGTGAGAATGTGTGATGGTTCATGTGAACTCCTGTCATGTGAATGAAAACTAATGTCAGAATGAGCGTATAAGCAACATGTCAAAACTGGTAGCTGCTTATATCTCTTCCCTGTTTTCTGTTTTAAAATAAACCACCGGCGATCTTAGCCATACATTGTGAAACGGGGTGGGGTGCGTTAGGTCCTTTTGGCAGTTCAGCAGTTATTTGCTAATCTGTGTAGATTTACCAAATACAGAAGGAGAGATGCAAGAGTAATTCTTCTCTGAATACAGAACATCTCCATAGTATAAACACTCAATCATCTTAAGTTGTTTACCATTATTGCCAAGTGTTGTTTTGTTTTTTACTGGCTCCTGTGCCTTTAGCAGTAATTTGGTCTCTGGACATTGACACAGGGTGATAAAAACCTGCAGGCACTGAGATGTAGAGAACTACAGTTGAAGCAGCTTTTAAAAGTACAGGAGCAGAGCAGCTCTGTATGTGATCACCTGGCAACTATACATCTTACTCTTTCTTGCCTTATATGCAAACCCTACCAGCCTATTTGGGAAGCATTTAGAAATAAATAATTAGATAACAAGAGGAAGAATGAGATTGTTTATTTTCTCACCCAACAGTCTTAAGAAACATTTTCTTTTTTTCCCCCATTCCTTTCAATAGTTTCTCTTTGGGATTTGGCCTGTTCTCCTAGTAGAATCAACTAAGAAGCAATGACAAGGAACATCTGGCCAAAACTGAAGAGCTGCCTACCATGGATGCATAAGGAGATTCCGCAACCATTTGGACAGATGTGTTGGAAGTTCTTGGGCGTGCAAACCCCTTCCCCTCACTACTCCTGGAGTCATGGAGAAATCATGTAGAACCAACGTTTCTCTAAAAACAACGATTACAGGTTTTTCCTGTGTTTGAAGTGTCAAAACAAGAGTGCAGTCTTCTTGTGTACCTGTTGAATAGCTTGAAAAAGTTGGGCCAGCATATTGGGCTGGTCATAGAAAACTGATCCCGTTTTCTCCTTGAAAGCAGGTTACTGAGGTTTGAGTTTGGCTGATCATCTGTGGTTGAACCTTAAAACACTTGTAACTGAATTGTGAGAAACATTGGAGCCAAATGATGAGGAATGATCCATTTGATTTATAAGGGACTCAGTGTTCTGTAGTGCATTTTAGTGTGTCCACTGCTACATTCTAATGGTTTTGGGCACTGTATTTTGTCATTGTCTTAGAAGTGATGTCTTTAATGACTAGTGCAAATTAAGGACAGCCAAGGTAGATGTGCTGTTCTCCTGACCATCTCTTTTTCTCTTCAGAATGTGGGATATTAATTGTGAGTTTTCTTGATGTGCAAAAGCACAGTGCCCCAAAGTTTTAAAAAACTGTACCATCACCTCTAAGATCCTTCTGCTTTTAGTGGATGACCAGATGTCCTGCCAACCAATTACTTTGTTCTTGATGGAAATAATTATCAGTTGGACATGGAAATAGTTATCAGCTGGAGAAACATAGCCCCAAATGCCTTGTAGGGTGGATGAGGAAACTGGAATAGTTTCTTTTTCCTTGCAGTACGTTTTGGTTCAGCTTTCAGCAAAAAGTTGGCTATACTCACTCCCTAGGATATGAATCTTGATGAATCCATTCCAAAACCATGATGTAGATTCAAATCCAATAGCCAGTTCTTCTCTTTTAGAGAAAATAAAACCTTTAGGTCACGTGCCTGCCAAAGTACAAAATGCACACCTGTCCTTTCAAGAGTGCAGAGTGCTCTCTTGTGGCCTTGAACAGTCACTGTCTCTATGAAACCTGCATCACATTCATGGAAGGCAAGGTTGTCCCTAGTTACTAGCCATAATACCTATGGGTTACCTTCCATAGCAGTGGCAGTATGTCCGTCCATACCAGTTACTGTGTAATATAAGCAGGAGATGTTTTTGTACTTACGAACTGCTTATAGAATTCCCAGGGATGTCTGTGTGGCCACTGTAGGTATAGAATGGTGGACCAGGTAGGCCCTTGATTTGAACCTAACAGGACTCATGTTGTGAGGAGAAGTGTGCATGCCACCATGCACTTCTTTGAGGGCTGGCAAGCAAAAGATGTAATAACATGTTGGGCCTGTGAAATTCTTTAAAAGATGAATAGAAGCAAAAGAGGAAAAGCTTGACCAGATGGCTTGATTTTGTTTTGTCGTTTGCGGCTAAGTTATTGCTTTAAAAAGACTTGTCCTCCTTTGGAGAGGTCATGTTGATGGGGCACACAACCTTTGTCACTCAGATAGGCTTCCCCAAATATTAAAAAAAATTGAAGCAAGTGTTCATCCTTGCATATTAGTCTGATAATAAGTGATTTAGAATCATGCTGTCGGGGCTTGCTGCTGGTCTTTAGTCTCACCAAGATGAAAACTTGTTTGTGCACATTGCTTCTCTTTAATGTACTCTTGCTTCTGTGTTCTTTATCCTCAAGTTACTAAGCCCCTCTCTTGAGCTAGGTGGCAGTCTCATTCTTTTGAGGTGCCTGTGGCTTTAAATTCATGAATTG